>NW_022280114.1:904575-928897 GCF_004355925.1 Anarrhichthys ocellatus
CCCATTATCTTATTTTCTCATTGCACAGCTACTGTCTTCCTCAGTTGCTCTGCTTCCAGTGCAGCTTGTTTTAAGTAGAGCTTTTATCCAATCAGAGTTCACCTCTGTGTCTCTAGGTAAGAAGAGAGGCAGAGGCCTGCAGACTCTCAAGTGCATCCATGTGCAGTTTAAGTGAATGGGGACGATATTGTTGATTGTCATAGTCTTCAACCAATCAGATCTTTAGTTTGACATGTTGGGCGTATTCTTTGACGTGCCAGAGCCTGCTAGCTGGCCTACAAGTACATGATTGGTCAGTGGGCTAGCCTGACATGTTGGGCGATGACAATCCCAATATCTGCCTCCTCTGTGGAGCGACATTTCAGCCCTCAAACGCATTAAAACCTATTCCAGAAATACAACTGGGGAGGCTCGACTGTCTTCACTGGCGTCCATGAATCAAGAAGGACTTCTTACTGGAACTAAAACGCACGGATGTACTGAACAACTGTGGGATTAAACTCTTTATTAACAAAGAAAGGAGGACTTTGTCGTTAAATAGTGAACAGCAGCTCTGGTAAGTGAACTGCTTTTGTTTTTACATCTGCAGCAGCTTCAATATGCTTGTTTATATATTATTATTTGTACAACTTGTTTTTATGAAAATGGATTTTTGTTTGGTTTTATATGTGATAGGAACTATTGTTATACGTCCAATGTTGCTCTGGGGACATATTTAGCCGGTGTCAGTGTTGCCAACTTTCTCGCTAAATCTGGCGACTTTCCAAACCCTCTTGGCGACAAATCTAGCAACCTTTTCTGGTGTTGTTGGAGACTTTTCTGGTGTTTTGACTCTGACTTAAAGCACGTACCGTTCTGCACTGCCGTGAACGAGCAGCGGGTGCTGCCATGAGCCGCCCCAAAGCACTCACAGACAGTTACTCTCACAGCAGCCTCGCGCTGCAGTCAGAGAAGAGTGGCGACACACTCTCGGCATATACATGTATCTGCACTTAATGTATTTATAGGTGTTGAGCTTAATTTTTACACAAAACAAATAACCGTAGCATCATAATGAGGTGTTTCAGCTGCAGGACAGCAGTGAAGGCCCAGGTATAAAATGCACGGCCCACCACTGACTTCACATGAGTCTAGAAAATCATCGCCAGCACAGTGACTTGAAAATATTGCGAAATTGTGTTATTACAGAAAATGCGAACGCACTTTGTTTCAGAGGATGCCAATCTCACGGATCTGTTCAAATGAACCAGCACAGGACATTGATGGATGTTTTGTTCAATTCTGTCCAGAGATACAGTCGTCATAGACAAATGCATTACAGTTAGTGTCACGGGGTGTGGTGGAGGACTCCAATGCAGGCCAGACAGAGTAGCGTGAAGCAGGTATTTAATGAAATTAAATCAACACAGGAAACTTACAGGACACAACGGGGGATCCACGGACAAGACAAGAGACGAAGGGGAAAATCCAGCAGAACGAGGCAAGGCAGGGCAGGCAGACGCGGGAACAAGATGAGCCAAACGGGCGGGTAGATCTGGCAGTGAGTGTGTATGTGACTGGGGTTTAGATCGTGGCTGCAGTGGAGTGAGCAGGTGAGAGAAATGAACTGACGAGGTGGGAGTGGCAGGTGCGCTGAATAAACTGATTATGGTGAGAGATGGGAAAAACAGGATAATAGTGGCAGAGCTGTCACAGTTAGTCTACTTCTGTGAATCATCTTGTTGTATTCAGTGACCTTGGTTGCCCACCAACACGTTGCAGTCAGCGGGGTTGTACCACGAGGATGCGGTCGGCCCCCAATCCCGGGAGGGATTTACTGTTTTCACATATGACAGGAAGCTCTGATATTTAAGCCATCATGGCCAAAAAGATTTACTTAACATCCCCCCTGCGGCACCCACTGTCTGTGGGTGCACCAGGTGCAAAAGTGTGGCCATTTTTAGACCCAGCGCAGGAGATTTGTGAGAACACATCTGTGGATCTAATGAATAGGAAGCTGTCGGGTGATAATCAAAGGACGCTGTGAACTTCTGTATGCATGAGAAAATCTCATTTGCACATTATTTCACAGGTGTGAGGCAGAAGAATGAGTAAAGAGAAAGACATATTAGATGATGAGTCGATTACACACATTTTGATGCACCAGAGACGCATAAAATTATCTTTTAGGAATTAGTGTCATTTGATAAAATAAATCTTTAGTTTATAGACGCTAAATTCAATCTGCAGAGAATATCTATGATTGAGGAATTGGCTCAATGTGGCTCTCAACATGGCGACGGCTGTGCCTTTAATTTGCCGCCAACGGTGCAAACAATGAGAGAAAGAGCTGAGAGTGTTTATCTGGAGGGGAACTGGAGGAAAAGAAGAATTTATCTCAATAAACTATCTATGTCAAAATGACATATTATATTATAGAGAAAATTATGATCATTTTTCAGATGCCCTGCAAAGATGACGGACTATGAAAACCATAATTCCCCAA
The DNA here is from genome assembly GCF_004355925.1 of Anarrhichthys ocellatus. Lineage (NCBI taxonomy): Eukaryota > Metazoa > Chordata > Actinopteri > Perciformes > Anarhichadidae > Anarrhichthys > Anarrhichthys ocellatus. The sequence continues at coordinate 907,061 of NW_022280114.1, forward strand.
AAGGCTTGAAATTACATCCATTCGTAGTGTGTCATGCTTTTCTTTCCCAAATCTGATGGTGAAGTGAAAATCTCAAGGTGAATGCAAATAATTGGAATTGGAAAATGCCTAAAAGAAAAGCAAATGATTAAAGACCATCACTGTCGAACTTCGCTTCTTTTCTGACATTTAACATCAGAAGACATCTCCTGTTTGCATCATTCCTTCATTTACAGCAGCTGGCCCTCCCTTTGAAACCAGAGAGAATGATATTGTTGAGATGCTAAACAAATGATAGCATTATGCCCGAGCGCTGTGCGGCGGCTCCTGCCAAATGTTGATGGAATCACTTGGCTTCTGACCACCAAGACATTTGCATTGAGTTGTTTACCGGCCAAAAGGATTTGCTGCGAGGACGCACTGTGGGATAAGAAAACCATTCACAACTTAGGGCTGATCCTATTAGTTCAAACAATGGGAATTTTCGGAGACAATAGAGACACAAAATGCGTCAGAAAATCAGCAGCACATCAAGTTTTAAAGGCTTTACAGGCAATAGTTCTTTGTTTTGTCGAACACAAAAGGTGAATTTAGACACAATGATGTTGGCGGAAGTGAGACTTTTCTTGGCCTGAGCATCCAATGAATGGTGACATCAGCTCCTGAGCGTCATAGTTATGTTGTCATCTATAGACGGCAGGGGATGGATGCGATAGGAGGAGGTCATCCAGGGTGACAAAGACACACAGCAACACAAAGGCTTTTCACTCCTAAAGCCAGTTAGTTGACCATGGTTTCACATAGAATCCTGCTTTTACCTTGAGTCCCTGTCAATACGTGCTGGATTTGAGAAAAATAAGCAATTCGACACTTCAACAATCAACTTGTGTAACGCTGTCTGATCTTCTCTACAGACTTCAAGGCTATAAAGCTTTTATGAGACAGATCTTCAGTGGCAACAAATCTGTCAATGAGTGACAGAAAACAATCCTTTGTTGTTGTTTAACGGCAGCTTTTAGGGTCAGACTGATTTATTGTAACTGAAAAACAAGTTTGACACATTTCAACACTTTTGACATATCGTCAAGTGAGACATGAAAGGAGTCTAAAGCCATGCTAGCGGCTCTGTGGAGTTGTACTTCGAGCTAAATGCTAAAGTCAACACGCTAACATGCTCACAATGACAATGCTAACATGTTGTTAACAGGTTTTCTGTGTTCCGTGTAGTTTTGCATGTTAGCATGCTAACATTTGCCTGCTAAACAGCACTAAACATTAAAGTCTAGTTCACACTACACAACTTTAGCACAAATTTTTCAGTTTGGAGACCAGACATACACATCAGGGATTCCTCCTGTCACCGGTCAGTCATGTAGCGTGAAAACCACACCGACGTCAAGACTCCCGACGACAGCACAGCAAGTTGAGGTCATTAGTTGGTCATTAGGTTATAAACCAAAGCATTGAATGAAGTACAATTTCGACTTGATGACACGATGTAAAGTTAAGAGATCAACAAAGTTACAACAATTCACCCTGCGGGGGATATGAACGTCGGCAAATTTCATGGCAATTCATCCAATAGCTATCGACGCATTTCACTCAAAACCACAGATATCAACCTCACGGTGATGCTATAAAAGTCGGAAGATCTCCAAAGCCTCTGTGAGTCTTCATCTGGGCACCATAAATGTCCGTAGCAAGTTGTATGCTAATGCATCCTGTAGATGTAGAGATATTTTACATGATAAGTAAAAACAATCTGCTTGTGGTGCTGGAGAAATAGTCTGGGGTTCTCCAAAGTTGGTAAGATCCATTCTCAGGGCACAATGAATATATGTGCAGAGCTTCATGGCAATCTATCTAATAGCTATCGTCACCTTTCGCTCAAGACCAGAAGTTTTAACTTCATGGTGGCATTAGAAAAGTCAGAAAATCGCCAAACCCTCTGTGATTCTTCATCTGGGCACCATGAATGTCAGTACCATGTTTTATCCTAATCCATTGTGTAGATATTGAGATATTTGACATGATATGTGAAAACTGACCTGCTTGTGGCGCTGGAGAAAGAGTCTCTAAAGTTGATAAGATCCATCCTCTGGCGACCATGAATATATCATAGCAGCTATCATAGTTTCATAGCAATCCATCCAATTAATGTTGAGATATTTCAATTTGGACCAAAGTGGTGACCAACCTGCATCTGCATCTCTACAGTAGAACCGCTAGTTGCTAGTTTTAAATCTGGCATTGGGATATTTTTACAAACATGCTGATGGCTGCATCTGTTTTCTCACAGAGGTCATTAAAAGAGTTTTAATCAATTACTGGAAAAGCCCAAACTGTGTGTGCACATGTGATGGAACAGAGGAAGGCTTTCTTTCTCCCTCTCCCTCCAGCAGCAGATAGATATTCAGCTGCCTTTCTGAGTGGGCGTCTTTGGTCTAGATCGACATTCCTGTCAGGGTTCAAGGATATCTCCCGTTTGTGTCCCACAGCTCTATGGCAATGGCCGCTATTGTTTGCCCCGCGCTCGGCCTCAACCTTCCAGCCCCGGGGACAAATCCAAGACTCTTCTGGACGCGAGGGCACAAGCAGCGTGGTCAGCCCACTCTCTGCATTCCTGTACCCTACCTCTGTCAGGCCCGTGGGTGCTGCGCCGAGGCTCGGCCCTGCGGGATGAACAGATGGAGCACTGTGTGCGAGGCAGAGTGGACAAACATGGCCCCCTCTGAGTCCATCCCCATTTGAATGTGTTTGTACAGGAAACTATGCAACTATGATGCCTCCATAGACTTCAGTGATATGTGTGCTTAGATGAAAGCTTCCCCCGCTTTCATATTAAAGATCGAGTTTCTCCGTTTTTATGAGGACTTTCTTCTGAATCATCTGGATTCAGAGGAAATGATGTGGCTTTTACCAAACTGGAATGCAGCCACTAACATCAGCTCATAATAAATGCACTTATAAGAAACCCATCTTCATGTGAAGGGAGAGAAATGTCCATCTCCTCTGCCCATGTAGACATCAGCAGGGAGGACTGGAAAAGAGAGAAACCACGATTAGACCCTACACCAGCATTATCCTGTAATGAAGCTTGGTGACACGAGCACGATATTGTCCACTTTCTATCTCATTTCGAGGGTTTAGCGCACACGGTCGGCCTCCCTCTGTGAGAGTCCATAAGCCGGTCAAGTATTACTCGTTATGTGTCTCACGTTGTACGGCCGTTCACACGCTGCATCAGAAACAAACAGTCTGTCGGAATCTAATCCACCGAGAAAACGTCTTAATCTTGTGTGCTTTGTTAGTGAGAGAAAATAGGAAATAGCTCCTTATAGTCTCCTCACACCCTGTTTGATATAGAAGGCATGCCACGTGTTTTCATTTAGATTGAGTATTTTGAGTATATTTCCTGAGCTTATTTCAGTCCAATACACCTCTGACTGCTTGGTTGTCACTCAAATGTAGTCAAAGCTTAAATCTGTTTTTTTCAGTTTGTCATTGTTATTTTTTTCTCTTCTTATTATGCTCATCTGGATTTTTGCTTCATTATAAAAGCAGCAGGATATGAGAATGAAAACTAATTTCTGAAATTCTGCAGCTGCTCCTCTAAAGTGCTGCTTTCATGTGTCATATGAAAACAGATCAATCTGTTTGCCACACAGTTTTCTTTTGGATTGCTACAAGTTACTTTCTGACTTGAAAAGAGAATCAGCCACAACAACAAGTCGTCTGTTTTCCGAAATATTAATATTCCGATGCTGCATGGGTGTTTTCTGACACAACTCACCCTGCAACAGGTCCTGCTTTGTTCGCTGGCTGCTGCAGCCGCTGCGGGCGAACCAACACACCCAGGACCTCATGGTGATGAAATGTGGTACAATGGCAAATGAAAGCTTAAGTTACACAGTCTAACGTTAAAGGATCATTCAAAATCAAAATCTGACAAACCTGTTTTGGACACAGTGGTGTACAAAACAGTCTTCGCTCAAGGTCCTCTCACTCACTTGTTTGTTCAGTTGCAGATGTTCCAACTTTTAAGATTGTTTGTCCATGTTAGTTTAAATGTGGAGCATGACAGTTCATTCTTTTGGCTCTTCAAAACAGTTGACAAAATAATCTCCACTCGTTTAGCCCATTTTAGGTTTTGGATGAGTACATAATGTTGACCTTTAACCCTAACTGGGGATTTTTAGGGGGCGATAGCAGATCAACAGTATATCCCACATATTAGTGTTGGACATCATCTAAAAGCTGGAAACCTGAAGAATAATTTAGCTCAGCAGTGTGTGTGTGTTTTGGTTATCCACCTAATCAAATTTTTAAATGTTTAGACTGTATAAGAGGCTTAGAACAATATGATGGAAGTGTATGATGGCCATTTTTATTGAGAATTGATACTTTTTCTTTTTAAATCTGAAATCCCTCCAAAATACAAGATTAGGACACGATTACCTCAAGGAACACCAGAGAAAAGAAATCCATGCTGTGATTTGGTATCAAAACTTTTCCTTCGGTAAGAATTGTTTGTTTCGACAATTGGATGGCAAATACTTCAGTTCTGGAAGCTGCTCAGAAACCCCCTTATTGTCAATACACCTAGAAAATCCAAACATCCTCTGAATCCACTAGTTGTCTAGCTTGTGGTTGTGAAGTTTCTGATCCTGGAGGTCACAACAGGTCATTTTTATCCCTTCGTGCCGGCATCCGTCCATGCCTTTTTTTAATTTAAAGTTTTTAAAAATGACAAAAAGACAATGAAGTCTAAGCTTTGCAGTCATACCCAATTTATGCAATTTCTTGTCTGTTGGTATTATCATAAAGTAGGCATGTCTGTAAAGGGAAGATTCATGAGTATCCAGAGAACCAGTTTTTCCCTCATCGAAATGTAGCATAACTTTGGAGCGTTATTTAGCCTTTTTTCCCGACAAGCTAGCGTGAGATGGTTGGTACCAACATTGACCTGCTACAGCCTCTTAAAGACAGCAATGTCGGGCCGGCAGCCCCGGGTCTCAGAGGGTAGGCCATTGCATTCCAGTTTGGCAAAATCTTTAAAAAAATTGAAGTTAAATATTTAACCTGTAAAGCTCGATTAGCCATAAACCTCTGTCATAGCTGGAACTGTTTGGATTTTAATGGTTTCAACATGAAAACACAAACATTCAGAAAATCCGAACATGCAAAGTCACCACAACTTTATTGTATCAGACACAGATACTTGGCCCGTGTCCACAGGTTTCCACACAAGAAGATTTTCTTGTCTTCCGGGCCTCTCCTTATGTTAAACTGGGTGACTGTACATCCAATTTAAACACCATCCATTGAGAGGATATATGAGGCTGATTCAACAATGGCCCCACAGAGTTGCGGGGCTGCTTTGCATCAGGGTGTGAGTGCAGACTCAGAGATAACCCTTGTTGTCCCTGAGGCCAGGGTGAAGCAGATGGGGGGGGGGAGGAACAATGGCCCTGGCCCATGCGGAGGGCAGCAGTGACTGACACAGCCACTGAAGCCCCGAAGAATGCCTGGAGCCGAGCCAGAGCCATGGACCTCACTGGCGCAGCAGCATCCCCCCCCACCCCCCACCACCACCACACCTGACCCTCCTCATGTCCCATGGTGCCCTGCGACCGGAGGGGGCGACACCTTCAAAGACGGCCCCCCGGCACGTCAGAGGACCAGCGAGCCACCCTGAAGGAGCAGCAGAGCCGAGTGTTTGGCACTGTGGGCTGAGGACCGGCTTGGAAGAGGACTACTGAGTAGACAGAGAGAGGACGACCTGACCCGACCCAACCTCAGCAACCACCGGCATGGCGACGGCAAGCACCTCAGGGCTCAGCAGGAAAAAGAAGAACCCTGGTCTCATGGACCAGATTACAAAGTTCTTTGGAGGAGACAAAAAGAAAAGGAGCAAGGTGAGCGTCCATGCATCTGCATCAAAAGGATGGTTCTGGGTGTTTCTTCTTCCAGAACTTCTCTGCTTCTTAAAACTTTAACTTAATGTTAGAACCTCATTGCACTGCAATGCTGCGCTATATTGTACTTGTTTTTTGTTCTTCGAACATTTGTTAGTAATTCAAGAGTGAATCATTTCGTCTTCATCATCATATAGTCATCCACAACATTAATGAATTAGGAAAAGCAATGAAAAAATACATTTTTAGAGATTATCCACTGGGTTTGTAGACATTTAAGTAGCAGGGAAATGTTCACAACCCATTAAGAAATACACACAAAACAAATCTAAATCAGGGTTTGCAGTACATCTCTTATCTCCTTCAGCTCGACTCCAAAGCTTCCAGGAGACTTTTAATACAAATCAATAAAAGATGTTGACAGTAGTTGCTTGAAGGAGAGAGGAGCCCTGATGGCTCACTGACCAGACGCTCCTTAATTGAGATGTGTATCGGCGATTGCCTTATCTTGGGCCTGAGTTTTAATATAGAGGCAGAAGTCCACCAGGCCTGCACTATATTTAGTGAGAAACATGATGATTTCAATGTCATTGGAAAAATGAATTCATGTTCAGAGCAGTTGTTTTTATGGCTGGAAGATTTATTTCCAACCGAGCTCACCTGTGCTGTTATCTTGTTCTCTTCCAATTTGTAAGTAAACGTACACAGTACACTACGTTAAAGAAATAATGCAGTTTGTAATGTCAGCCTGGCCCTGAGCTGCAAATAGAGAAAAAAAACTCTTTCAACTTCAAGACTGGACTCTCTGTGATGGGAGGGGCCCTCGGCAGTCAGACCTCATGCAGCACCGCGCTCCTTTTCATCTGACATCCAAGTGTCTCCGGTTTTGTGGATTTGTTGCGCGCTTTATTGTCTGAGCTTGGATCTTTCCCTCATATGGTGCAGGCTTTCTTTCCTGCACCAAAATAAAGCCACAAAGATGGGTATCTATGAAAGGGATCTTTTTAGGCTGAAACTGAACATAGCAAAACAAATACATGTGAATTAGAGGAAGAGACATTAATGTATTTTTTTGTCAGATGTGTGAGACTGTTCAGGAGGTTGTGTGTCAGCCAGCTACAAACTGATGGACCTGATATCACACTATAGTCGACTACTCTCCTTCACTCTGTAAACCTTTCATACTTTTTCCTTCTAGTATTTTAATTGCCTCTAATTGATTCAATTTGCAGATTTCCTGTCATCTCACATGATTGCAATCTCGTTTTTCTGTATATTGTGAGATGTGAAATTGCTATAATTACTGTAATTATCACATTAGGTTTATGGCAAGATGACTGACGTCTTTTCAAGCTCACACCACGCTACTCCCTCATGATTCATAAAAAAATACTTGACAATGCTGTTGAGTATACATGGCGCTTAAAAGTCGAGATGAAATGAAAAATGCCTGTTTTGACCCTTTTAGATCACATCCCCAGGGCATCAAAATGTAATCATCTTTTACTTCTAAATAATAAAACAATATGACGTACGCTTACGTTAACCAGTGCCGTCCAATTTCAACCAATAATATTTTGCAAAAATCCATCCATAAATCAATCTGCAGCTTTTAGCAACAAGTGAGGTGTGTGTGGATCCACAGTCCTCTGTCGCTCCGTATCACACAAGATTCGAATCACGCCTACTTTTTAACGCTCCAATCAAATGCACAGGATTTGATTTAAATCACTCATGTATTTGTACACCGCTCAAATATTCTGTTTCACTTTGATTTTGTTACCAAACAGATGCAGTTACTTGACCTCTGTTGATCCTCACAGGGTTCGTTCCGGGGTCACCTGGCCACCTCACCCCAGCAATCCTCCGCTCGCCGCCGGACCAATGAAAATGCTGTGGTGCATTTCTTCAGGAGCTTTGTGAGTTTCTTTGATTAAATGGTTTCATGTTGTACATGCAGTCAGCTTTGTTGCTCCATGCTAACATCCTCGCCTTTAGTCAAATTTTGTATTCAGTTTTAAGATGTTCATGTATTACTCTGAGACTGCTATGAGTGGCATAACCCACAACACAGAACAAAATCATTTTCCTCCAACTTATACCGCGTGACTGTCTTCTTTTAATTTACTTTGGCTCAGACTCTTGGCATCAATAGAGCGGCAGCGTTTTCAAAGCTAAACTGCTTCCCTCGGCTCCCTCACTGATTACAAAGCTGCATGACTCCTTCATTTACATACTGATGAAGATGAAAAATAAGAACAGGAAGTGGGGGAAGTTTCAATCAGCAGCTCAAACATTTGTTGATGATTGTTGTTCTATCAGTCACTCTGTTGTTGTTGTTGTTGTTGTTGCTTGGTGTCTGCTCTCAGGTGTCCTCTCCTCGTCCTAAATCCAGGGTGAGTCTCATTTTCTTCACAACATCTGTTCTGTTGATCATTCCAGAGGTGTAGCCGCAGGGTGAAGATGCAGAGATGCATTGATCATTCACTTCTGATCACTTTTTTAGACATGACTTTCCTTCTCTATTTTGCTCGCCATCATATTTCTCAACATCCAATTTCAACTGCATTTTTTGAATGACGTTTTGTTTTCAGCGTTTTATTCGAGATCCACTTAGGGTTTCATTGGATACCTTTGAGCCATTATGTGTGAGAGTTTATAACTTCGGCACCACCCAGTGGGAGCATCACATTAGACGTCAGACAGCATCGCAAGCCGCAAGCCGTTAGCCCCGCCCCCGAGTGGATCCGACCCAACACACTTAAGAAAACAAATGAACTAGTGCACTAATGCCCACCGATATTGTCGTGTCAAAAACTCATGCCATCAAAATCATTTATGCTCGTGGTGCAGTGAGCTAAATGGCTAACATGCTGGTGTTCAGCAAGTGTAATGCATGTTCACAATCTTGTGTGCTAGCATGCTAACATTTGCTAATGAGCACTAAATCCTATAGCCTGTATACTCGCTGCAATTACAGCGAGTGATTGGAACGTCATCAGTTTTTCTTTGACATAAACCAAAGTATTGGACAAACTGAAACGTTGACCAGATGACGGCGCTAGAAGGAGTTTCCAGGGATCACTGAACTCATCAGGATTCATCCTGTAGGGAAAATGAACTTTAAATGTAAAGGCATTTACACACCGGGGGGGGGGCGGGACGAATAAACTACACAAAAAACGAGAAATAATGGTTTGCGAATATTTCGCATCAAAACTATTTATGAACAGACGGCTGCAAAACACTTGAAACCAAGTGTACAAAAGTACAGTAAAATAAGTAAAAGTTGACTTATTTTACTGTACTTTTGTTACGAAACTTACGTAGCACTTGTTTGAATCCAAACCACGATCTTTTCTCAAACCTAACCAAGTAATTTTGATTCCTACACCTAAAGTCGTTTTGTTTCAATCCACAACTTCACTTTCGGTTGGTGCAGTTTGGCCCATCTGAAGCACTGGAATGGTAGTATTAGCCACTGATTCACTTCACCCTGTTGGTGACACGAAATAAAAAGTCAGGAGAGTTTCATCCTCCGGGGACCATGAATGTCTTTACCAAATTTTATTTACAATACATTCCAAAGTTGTTAAGGCATTTCACACTGCTAGCGTGGCTACAATTTCTACACACTCTTAAGTTGTAGATGGAGGGGAGTGTTAGGGGGGACGTCACTCTTTCTGTGCAACCACTCAAGCTTCATTTTAAGGGGTCACAAACCAAAATGTTGGGGACCATTGGGGTCGACTCCAGAGTGAGTTGGCTAAATGTATTTAAAAAAGAAAAGAAAGTGTCAACCTATGTTGGTGATGGTCAGTGATCACCCATTTTGTACTCTAATATACCACCACATCACTGCTAATCTTGCCATTTAATATCTTTAACTGGATGATTCTCAGATGAGGCGGACGCAGGTTCCACTACAGTCCGCTCACTGTATCTCATCTCATCATGTCACTGTCTGTTTCTTTTTCATGTCCAGTGGAGAGACGCCCTGGGCTTGGTACGTCACAACTTCCCTTCTCGAATCGAACAAAAGCCCCATTTCTGACCTCACCTCTTTGTGTGTGTGTGTGTGTGTGTGTGTGAGATTGTGTAGGCGCGCAATGATCCCATTTAAGTCTGTCTGTAGAGAGCTCTTTGTCTGCAGCGCACCCGTTACCTAACCTCCACGCTCGTCCTGTGTCTCTCTCCCCACTGTGTGCTTTTTCCTCCTTGGAGAGAAATATCTTTTAAAGCCGAGCGCATCGATTCAAGACGTGTACAAAAAGCTGATTCGCCAGCATCTGCATACAGCAGCTGGAAGGCCAAGCTCACTCTTGACGGGTGCCGCGGGAAAATCCCTCTCATTCGGTTGATCAGTCAAAGAGAGTATTGGCTCGTTGGTAAATTCATGACGTTGCAATAAATTCTTCTTTGCTTCAATCCAGAGCGAATCACTGCCTCTGGATGACTTTGAAACTGCTCGACTATTTATGAACCACAACCGGTAAACATTTTCTCTCAGGACCTCTTGGCCTGCATCCTCCTCCTCCTCCTCTTCCTCCTCCCTCACACCTCTATTTCTCTGTAACACCTCCACCCGCTCTGTGCCAAGAGATGACTCACCGATCCATCTGTTGTGGCTTCCCACCTTCTTTGTGTCCTCCCATCTGTCAGGCGACCCTGGGACAGCCATGTCATATGTGTGTGTGATTGGATGGTGATTAAGGACCCGTGTCCTCTGTGTGGGTCAGTTCAACGCTGACCTCACCTCGTCCTTGTCGTCCATTTTCTTTCCCCCCTGAAGGTTGCCATTATCCGAGTCTGGTTCCTGTCACGTCTTCATGCCCCCCCCACCCACTCCACGACTCGAACATATTATTTAATAGCAGATGGAAGAACAGGGACCACTGAGTCTTTTCTTCATTTTTGAAAATGTGTGGATATATGTTTTTTTAAATTCAACAGCAATAATTGTGCCCCCTGTAAGATTTTAAAAAGTAGTGGGATGTCTCCGATTGCTCTGATGAGACAAAATGTGTCTCATCTTGAAAGAGAAGAAGGCCATCAATGTAAAGTGGATTAAAACGTCTGGTTAAAGGTTACGCAATGACAGAGCAGCAAACGTGCTTTCAGGCCCTGCTTCCAGGTCTCCACCCGTGCTTACAGAGCGTCTTTTTCTAGGCCTCGTCACCGCGTGCCGAGAGCGCAAAGTCGCCGGTCAGGAGACGCAGAGACCAAAGCACACTGTCCAAGATCTTCAACCTGGTGAGCTTACTGCATGTTCGCCCCCCCTTGTTTCACTCAAATATACTTCCTGTTTCTACCTGTAAGACTGGGCTTCATAAAACACTGTTTCCTGTCTGTGTTTGCCCTCAAATGCAACAGTGATGCTCTCACCAGAGACCAGTGAGTAATGAATAAATACAGTATAATGATTCACCATTTCAGTTTCATTCATCAGCACGCGTTCACAGCAGCCTGTCATCATAATAAACTAACCAGCTTAAGGAGCGACATTTCTCATTTTCGCAGTGACACCGACACGTAAACCCAGATATTGCATTTCTCACACAACTGTTCATTCATTTCTGCAAATACCCTCCACTTCGACTTTTGTGAGGGGTTCATTGTCAGTGTGGTTGATCTCCTAGAAATCCCAATAAATGTGAAGTACTCGACAATCAAATCTCTCGTGAAGTTTCTGCACAGCTCTAACTGAAAATGACTTCACCCCAGATTGCTCTTATAGATGCCATCTCTAGGGATGGAAAACACACTTTTCTCTCAGCCACCTCACCCTCCTCCTCCTCCTCCTCCCCCTCCTTCTTCTCTCCAGGGAGAAACCAAGTCCCGTCCACCCCCAAAACGCTGGAGCACCATCTTCTAAGCTCTCCACTGAGGACCAGGCCGCAGATCCGACGCCAACGCCGACGGGACAAGATGAAGGAGGGGACCAAGCGGCGGACTCACAACCTCAAGAAATGCTAACCCACTAACACAAACCCTCCTGTGTGTTTCGACGGTGACATTGACAGAGTGTAAAAAAAATCCACACTCCAGGGTTTGCAAGTTGTCACCAGGCCTGTCTCTGTTCTAATCCTACTTCCACGGATATAGCTCGTCTCGCTGTTTAGAAGAGGTTTGGTCATGCTTTTAGTAAAACATCCCCCATCCCTACGAGTATATTGGTCCGATGGTGCTAGTGTCCAGCTGTCCCCGGCAGATGTTTGCTTTTTCTATTTGTCTCCCGTCATGTGCGTTTTGTAGACGAGTGGCACGTTTGTGTGTCTCGCTGCTTTCTAGAAACCCAACTCACATCCCAAATTCCACACGTGAAACCCTAAGCGGAGAGTGGTCTGTTTGTGCTCGAGTGGAACGTTTGTCGCAAAGCATTTGAAAACACAACTGGAAACCTGCAGTATATGAACTCTAATATTATCTGTATTTGTTTCATTGTGCCTTAGTGTAATTAATGAAGATGTACAGTATGATGTCATTCCAAAAACAAATGAATAAAAATGCCCTTTTCAAATGCACTGTTCCATAACCAAAGAACGCTCTCTTTTCTATACTGTATCTTTTGCATGGATCTCGTTTATTGTGAGTTATCTGGTTGCATCTTAAATTAGGTTTGAAGTTTTAACGACAGACACCAGTTGGGTTTATCTGATGGTCAGACAGTAAGTGGTTCAAAGGTTGAAAGCAGAAGCACCCGAGGTGGAAGGAGGAGTACTGAATGTTGAATTAAAATGTCCTGATGCGTAGTTTCATTTTGTTCTTGATAAATGACATCGCCACTCTCATTTGTACATGCTCTGTTTGTATGTTCACTTTAACGGGATGGTCAGTACTGTAAAAGTGTTGTTTTTTTGCTGATGTGGTGTTGCTACAGGACTGTTATGTTTCCTTTGTTCAGCCTAACTAAAAATAAACATGTTACTTCTTCTCTCAGCTATTAAATGTTTTGAAATCTGACAATTTTGCTGTCTTCATTGGATCATACTTACATTTGTTTCCCTTTTTATGGATCTTTTAAGCCAAAATAGAATGAGACACATTTACTGTATGTCTCATTCACTTTTAGTTAGCCTTGGCTGGACACAGAAGACGATTAGCTTAGCTTAGCTTAGCATTAAGAATACAAACACTGGACAAATCTGCCTACCAGCAACTCACCAAGCATCAAGTTAGTAACTTGTTTGTCAGCCGTATAAAAACCAAAGTGTAAAAACCAAGACTTGTCGTTTTGCAGGGGGGCTGTGTGCCAAAGTGGAGCCAGGCCAGCTGTCTTTATGCTAAGCTAGCCTAACCCACTGGCTCCAGCCCTTTTATGCCGCACAGACTTGAGGTGTGTCGAGCTTCTCTTAGCAAGAATCACCCAAAATGTTGAACTATTCCTTTAAAGTTGCAATGTTAAAAATCTTGACAGAACTTAATTTTCAAACATCCCAAAAAATGAGCTAACAACATGAACAGAATGCGAAGACGTTACAGTTTTGACGTCACGTCTATGTATTGTGTTGCATGAGCATGCTAACCAGTTAGCTCCGGCCCGTCTTGTAATACCACTTGTACCTCGAGAGGCGATAGTGAGTCGCTGTAGAGTCCAACATGTCCTCAGTCCAACATGAGGGGACGAAGAAGTAGAGCTGCCCAGAGGCCTTGTCATTAGTACATCCGTGGTCCAAGTATGTTTTGATAGTTTATTCCGATAAATCCAAAGTGGCAAAAATGAGAAAACAGTTTGCACCCTTGCCTTGTCTTCCCACTTTGGAATGTCCCCCCATTTTCTTGAACTGATGACTGTACATTTAGAGTGTATGGACCCAGTATTAGAGGTGAAATGCTTTAATATTACAAGAAATACTCAGTTCGACCCTATAAATGGTACCTTGATGTTTGTAACCAAGATCACAGCAGAGACTGCAACCGGCTTCAAGGTTTACTGAGCAGCTGAATAAGTGAAGAGGGGAAACAGAAAGTGTGTATCAGCCCCAAACTCAACCCACGATCCATAACTGAACACTCACGCATACTCTCGAAAAAACCCTCTGGAGGCCAATCATCCACCTCAGCCAGTAATCCCTGTATCAAGGTGTTGTACGAACTGAAAAAAAAACAGATCTCATTTAAGTCCTGCAGTAACACCGAACAAAGATGACGCTCAGAGGTGGGAAAACCAATGTTTCACATCATTAGACATAATGCTGAGATCGAACTTTTCGAGGACATCACATCTGCCCCTAAGATCACAATTAGCAAGGAGGTCCATCTGCCCTGCGTGCAGTGTTCCTGCAATAATTAGCTCAGTGGCACGAAACCCACATCACACAGGCAATTTCTATGTATTTGACGCATTTTAGCATTCACAGCAACAACTAAATATACCGTGAGGCTTCGAGTATGGTTTGCCCCTGCACTGATTCTGGTCACAGAGACGTCTAGTATAGGAAAAATTGCCCCACAAATGTAATCTAATTTAACTGGCTATATATGGAGTGCATTACAGTATGTAATAACTTGTTCCTCATGATACAGTTGCTCTTTGGTGATGGTCACAACCTCATGTTTGCCATTGACGGGAATGTGTAAGGGCTGCTAAATGCACCCGATTACATTAAATGAGTCCCATTCACTGGCTCGTCATCTTTCAGCATCTCTGGGTCTTTAATGGAATTAATGGAGGATGCTTCCTTCAAACACAGTGAGGAGCTTTTGTACAGTTTGATCACAGGAAAGGGATTCTGTAGCGTTGAGCAAGAGAGACCTCTGGTGCTTCACCGTTGTGCTGCAAAGGAACCGTTCTGGTATGAGCCAGACTGTTCTAGAATGAGCCAGAGTACTTTAGAATACGTTTTGGTATTATATAATAGGCCTCACTGATAATAACCAACAGTGCTCTAAAATCAGCCCCAAGTTCTTAAAAGAAATGTCAATGTCCTTGAATAACCCACATTGAGCCTAAATGTTCTAGAATAACCCACAATGTTTTAGAATGAGCATAATCATTTAGAAAAATCTAAAATGCTGTTATTACCACACATACTGAGATTTTCTTCCTCTATATAGTCTGAAGAGACATCAATGTGTCGCAGAAAAACAAATGTTATGCCCTTGTATTTATTTTCTAATTCAGATCAATGTAAATAATTTATGTGCAAAATACAAATGAACTTTAATCGGGCCCAAGAGGTACATTTACAACACAGATGTACAGTTTACAGCATCACTTAACAAGAACTGAGGCTATGTGGCACTGCACAAATTAAAAAGGGCCACTTGATAAAAGCATAGGATTGTTCCTTTTTTTTTTGTCAAAACATCCATGGCATGAAAAGAACAGTCATCGTGTGTATTTGTGCGCACACAATTTACACGTTAACGTTTAATTTCCGCTAAAGCTCTCACTCGCCTCCTCTTTAAAAACATGACTACCGGCGTCCAAGTTTTGCGACTGAGTTCTGAGCTCGTCCACAATCCCAGACACGCTGCCCAGGAGGCCACGCATCCCGTCCTCCATCTCCCCGCGAAAATCCACCTCCTCGACTTTCACTTGTCCTCCCGTCGCGAGAAAAGCCTCGCTGTCCTCAAATCCATAACCGAAGCTGTCGTCGACGTCCGCTGCAGGTGCGGTCTCGTTGCCGTTGGCTGAGGAGCTGGAGGCGAGTCTCTCGCATCGGACCTGATGCCTGAGGAAGCTGTCCCTCCAAATGACTTTCTTCCCACACAGGCCACACTCGTAGGGCCGCAGCCCTCCGTGAGTCTTAAGGTGCTTGGTCAGATGGTGCTTCATCTTGAAGGACTTTGTGCAAACAGGACAGCCGAAGGGCCGTAGGTTGAGGTGCTGCATCTTCACGTGCCGGTCACGCATGCTCTTCAGGGTGTAGGCTTTGCCGCAGTGGCAGAAGTGGACTTTGCCCGTGTAGGGGGCGCCGGCGAGGGACACCGAGGAGGACGAAGACGGCGTCGGGGGCGAAGAGGGCGGTGGAAATGCAGCAGACGATGGAGACAGGAGGCGGCTTGAGGTGGGGGTTGACGAGCTACTCTGTCCCGCGCTGGTGGAGGGCCAGCTCACCTCTGATCCCGCCATGGTGAAGTCGGGGGACACGGGCACTAAAGGCCTCTGGGAAACCTGTCCCGTGCCATCTTGGATCTCGTCATATGTGCCTCGGCTAAACGTCCCTTCCGTGAAACATTCAAAGTCTGCGTCCTCCTGCTCGTCACCTTCATCCTCGTCTTTACTGCAGCTGCCGCCCCCTCCGTCCTGAGGCCTCTGCTCTTGTTGAGACCAGGGACCTGTCTGCCACTGAGGCCGGGCTGAGACGGGACAGGAGGGGCCCGGAACACCTGTTTGGCAAGCATGACCGCCGGTCAGGTCTGAGGAGGGGTCTCTTCCTGCCAAAGTTCTCTGCACTTTGTCCTTGATCTCCTCCACACTCGCCTTCCCTGTGGCTTGTCCTACACTCTCATCTGAAACTGGGCGGAAGTCTGCAGAATAAATATAAAAACAAGATCAAAGCCACACACAGCACAAGGAGAAGTAACACGTGTAACACATATAGGAACAGACACACTATATGGCTGTGTATCTCATCTCAATACCTTCTTAGGTGACACTGGACTAAATGTGCTAGTCAGCATCAAAATCTCTAAACCAATGCCTAAATAATTTCACATTTCTACCACACAAGTGACCTAGTTTGAAGAAGTGACCCTCTTTCCTACGGCGACATTCCTCTTAGGTAAAGAACTATATATGTATGTTAGAATTATATGTGGTTGAAGTGAAATGAGGTCTTTGAATCCTACCGCAGTGCCCCATTTGTGCAAAGCCCCCCTTCTTCTGCACCGCTGCTTCTCTGACTCCCTCGTCTGCCTCCATCTCTCTTTTCTCCTTCCTCCTCTTCTCTTGCGTCTCATCACTATCCCCGCTCTCTCTATTCTTATCAAGCAGCCTGTCGCTGCTCGGCAGCACTCCCCGCTGTTGAAACCTGACCTTCTGCTTTAGCGCCTCGCCACTGGGGAACCCCCCGTGGTACCGGCCATTGTAGCCCAGTCCATCGAGAGCAAAGTGGCCGGTTTTGGTGTGGCCTGATACCCACGCCTCCTCGCAGTTGGCGTAATCACCCTCCGCATAGCCAGCCAGGGTGTCCAGTTGGGAGTCGGCCAAGTGCTGGGTCGATGGGGGCCGTGGTCGCCCCCATCTGGGGAACTGCTGCGGACGTCTCCACGTGGCTAAGGGGGGCAGGGCATCCGGCTTCCTCTCCTTCCTTCTTCCCTCCCTTTCCAGGTACAAGCAGTCGGTGCTGCTCGGGGACTGCTGGCGGGACGCGGTGCCGGGGTGAGCTGCTGCGGCGGCGGCCTCCCCAGGGCTGACTTCTGGTGGGGGCCGGGGCCTCTTCAGGATCTCTGTGCATTTGTCCACGATGTGCCACATCTGGAGGAAACTGGCCACGGTGACGTAGTTCACGATGTCATCGTGCACGATGCTCAGCTGGCCCGTGTAGGCCGAGCTCAGCACACTCTCGAAGGCCACCGGGTCCATAACCGAGGGGAGGGAAACAGTCGTAACATTCTTCAGCAACACCTGTCGAGAGACAGCAGAGAAGACGTACCGAGTTTTGAAATATTGGGGCTGAGTGAAAGCATCGACAACCTTATTGTAAATGAATGAACCTGGCCCACCTGGTCGTGAAAGTAAGGCGAGGATGCAGCGAGCACACAGCGGTGGGCCCTGAACACTTGCCCCTGCACCTGGATGGAGAGGTCACACAGTCTTCCTTCCTCTCGCTGCCGGTTCAGATTGTCCAAGACGGCAGCACGGGCACCAGGGAAGCACACCTGGACAGTCAAACCAGCTGGAGCAGCAGAAGCACTGCAGGTGGCATCCATGGTCTCACAAAACTAGAGAGAAGAATAACACTTTACAAAGTGAAAATCGATTATTTTCAATATTTTGTCTCAATGCAGTAGATGTGCATCTACTGTAGTTTTTATTGTAGTTACTTATCTATACATCTGTTCTTGTACTTCCCTTTGCTGCTGTTACACTTTCCTTGCGTGTGGTATGTTTATCTTCAGTGTTTATTTTTTGTTGGGTATAATATTTTGAGGAATGTGTCCTTTGTATCGAGGAACGTTTAAATTACAATATGTGTTGATTTTATTTATTGATCATAAAACATTTACAATACAAGTACATGCACATCTCAGCATGTTACTGAAGGCAACAGGACAACACATCCAGATCCAAGACAGAACTCAACTAAATGGAAAACAATAGCAGTGACATCGACATTTAAACTACAATAAACTGAGGCAGTTTCTTCATTGCAACATTCTCAGTGAGGTGAATGTATTTTATCTCGACAGCAATTACAGAGCTGAAATAACTAGTCAACTAATCAATTAGTTGATCAAGAGAAAGTTCTTCTGAAACTATTTTAATAATGGAGTAATTGCATTTTCAAGCAAATATAAAACTAAACTGACTGGATTCAGCCTCGCAGAAGTGAATATTTACTGCTTTAGATTGTCTTATATGAAAGTATGTTGAATCTTTTCGTTATTTGGACAAAACGAGTATCATCAAATTGATGGTTTTCCCAAGTAACACTAACAATACCTAAACAGCTCACTGTCAAATAAACACAAAAAGCAGTAAATCCTCACAACTGTGAAGCTGGAACAGTAGCTGGAAAACAAACCGTAACAATTAATTCATCACCCTTTAAAATGCTTTAATTGTAAATTAACGCATTTTTCAAACTTTTTCATTCACTTGTCAATCGACCGTGTAGCTAACGTTTAACATAATTGATCGATTGTTTGAGCCCCGTCCTCAGATGGGCAGGCTGTCGATAAAGATATTGATTTGTGATCAGAAATGCAGGAGCTTCCACCTGATGATCACTACCACATCTACTGTTAGCTCGCTAATGTTAGCTACTGCGAGCTCTCACATGGTCCGTCACATAAACGGTTGTCGTTAAAAAGCACTATTACCAACATGTGGTCTGGTCACGGTGTGCATTCGCTCATGTCTGCGTTAGCGTGTAAAGTGAGCTGACCAGCATTGATTAGCTCACACGTTAGCTAGCTAGCAGTTAACGTTAGCTTAGTTACTTTACCTTTGATATGTCGGTATGTCGAACTTTTTTTACTTTTATAGAGCGCGTCGCTGGCTATTTGTAGCACAACATTATTATTCGCGAATTCCAGATACAAAATGACGTTAACGTCGCTCGTTTGTGTAAAAAATAAAAATAAAAACAAGCTCGTAAATGCTAACAGCAGCTTGCCCGTAGGCGTAGCTGATGCTAGCTGGTTGACAAAACAGCATCGGCACTCCTCACACACAACGTTAGTGGGTGTTTGGTGTTAGAGTTGAATTGTTGTGAAATGCCATCACACTGGTCAGCAGCTAAAACCCGCGCTTCAGCTGCATTATTATCTAATTATTATAAAAGCTGAACCCACAACTGCACGGGCAGTTATTGACTGATACGGCGTTAAATGACCATGTTGACAGAGAGATTAAATATTAGCATAACTAACCCCGCCCACTGGAGCCCAGTTAAAGGGCCAGTTCACCCTAATAGTAACTACCCCAAGCCCTTTGTTGCTCATTAAACGCGCTATAAACGCTCAGTGAAGCCCCTGCGGTGCCCCCTCGGACAGAGCTAAACTAGTTTCAGTTTAAAAACAGCGGGGCATAAGCTCAAACAGTCGTCACATACTGGTTGTGCTCAGCCACGCACGGACGTTGTTTGTTTTTTTTACCGCAGTGCATCTGCAGCTTCCTGGGACGAGCGACAGAGGTGCCGCTGTGGCGCAGGAAGAAAGGCGCACCGTTAACAGGCACAGGGCGCATCTAATAGATTAGCTTCTCTTTTTTCTTTGGGAGGGCTCGCGTCTTTTCATGCACCACATGCAGTTTTATCCGCAATGCATGCACGAGCGAAGCATCTCTTCTACGAGCGCGGGGGTCAGTAGATAGGCGAAAATACAAAGTGTCTCCATCATTCAGCTGTCATCGCAGGGGAGGACAGGATTTTTTTCTTCTTCTTCTTCTCCGAGGAGACGACTCGAGGAGAGGATGCCTCTATTTCAGGACAGTAGGCTCTGATTTCAGTGATCCGATTAAGGATAAGAATTGGCCATTAGATCTGTATTGTCTGTATTTAATAGGCCTTTTGGTAGCGCGTAGCCTGTAAAAGGTAGATCACAGAGCATGCAAAGCCATTATATATGCACTGGCGTGTGAGTGTATTGCAGACGTCCAGTCAGTAGTTTGCGTGTGGCACATTATATAAACACACCTAATCTGTGTGCATACCCTGCAGTTGTGCAAACACAAGAGAAGCAGAGCATGTGGCCCCAGGCAGGTCTAATGGTTGCTCTGTGCATCTCACATTAAGACCTCAGGGGAAAAGAAGATAATCAAATCTCAGGCTGTTGATCTGGGTGAACACTGAGAGTCAGATATCCGGATTGTTTCATATGCTGCTGGATAATTAAAAGCGGAAAGAAAACCACCACTGGAATGCACCAGTTATAGAGAGACAGTAGGGGGCTGTGTCTAAATCATCAATAATTTGTTGGCAAAAACAGAAATTCTGCAACCAATAGGGTGTAACTGTTGCTGGCTTTACAATGCATGTTTAGCTGATGCAGTAACTGCCTCCGTTCAATAACAACAAAATCTGAGGTCAGTTTACGAGTGTCCTGACAATCATTTAAATTTCCAACAACAAGTCTTTTGGAGCTCCACACCAGGAGTGCTGCTGTTAAAGTTGGTACTTTTTTTGAGGCTCCTCCAACATCCAGTTGACATCCAGTTGACATGGCAGTATCAAACCTCCTGCTCCTTGCTCTCCTCTGCAGCATGTTTGGTGAGTTGAGCCGATTACCTGTGGCCTTCGTGATGTGTTGCTGCATCGTGTTGTAGCCAAAGTAGTGAGTGTTTGTCCCTTTTTTTTTTTCTTCTTTTTTTTTTTGCAGCATACTGCCGTGGGGCCTGTGCAGAGCCGGACTCTGACACGGAGGCGGTCGCGGGCAAGGGCTTCAAACTGGGCTGCCTCTCCTGCAAGAGGAGGAGTGAGGTGACCGGGACCGCCACAGTCCAATGGTACTTCAGGGGGAAAGGAGAGGCCGACTTTTATCACGTGAGTGTGCAAATCATCCGCCGAAGAATTTCTTAGTCTGGTGCCGGCACAAAATCTAACTGACGCAGCACATTGTGGAGTGCAGGAATTATTTGTCCTTCCAAAGGAGTTTAAGTTGTGCGAGCATCCTTAAAATCCCACTTGTCCTAGACCCCTTTCCTTAAGACAAAGGCTTTTTATATATGCATGCATATACAGTCCACACCCAAGCTTCCCCCTCTCACACACACACACACACACACACACGCCCTCCATCGCATCATAGCGCCCAGTGCCGAGGTCATGGTTAGAGTCAGAGGCAATCGATCGTTGGATGTTACACCACAGGGATCATTAAAGCTCCAGAGATGACACGCGGCCGTGTTGACCTCGTCCTCTGTTTGCCACCAGAGTGCATAGCTGCGCTAATGTCGCTTCATATATAAATCCATAAGTCCAACAAAATATATCATCAAGCTTGAGGATCTGGATCTTTGTGACCTTTTTTTTGTCTTAATGCTCCTTTATGTGGCAACAAAACACATGTGTGTAATGTATCAATATAAATAGATACATAAAGAGTAAAGACAGATACAGACACTTCAGGCTCCCGAATATAATGGGATCTGTTAGTTGCGCTTTGTACTCGTTTTGTTGTTCTTATTGTGATCACCATAGCACTGAAGGAACATCATTTCATTCCCCTGTATACTAAGCTTTTTATTTTTGTTTGCTGACTGTTGTTGGTTTTTTTCCTTCTTATATATATATATATATATATATATATATATATATATATATATATA
>NW_022280114.1:958897-983001 GCF_004355925.1 Anarrhichthys ocellatus
TATATATATATATATATATTTTGTGCTGACAGATGAAGATCGCCTCCCATCAGCTGAGTTTGATGGAGAGGTTGACTCTGACTGCACAAAGTCAACACGATCCTCTATCTGCTCTCAAACTCAACCCGTCTCCTGGTTTTAAAGTAAAAACAGGTACAAGCTGTCCCGACACGACATAAAAGCAGTGAATTATGAGACGCCTGTGCGCGCGAGCGGTTGAGGCTCGACGTGGACGATTTCTGTCATGTGGTTTGTGGGAAAACCCGTATTGGATCTCCGCGGTCACCTGGGCAGAGAACCTTAAGAAGAAAAAAAAGAAGTAGTGAGCTGAATGTCTGTCAGATCAATGTTGTACAGATTAATACTGCCTGCGTAATATATTCATGACATTGCCTCAAAACCGCAAGGCAAATAATCCACGCGCGTGGAGGTTTTAACGCAGAAATAAACACGAGACTACAGTTTAACCACTAAATTATTTGAGTCACGTGAATGCTGGGTAACAATATCTGAAATCTCACAAAGCCAAATCAACATTTTCAGTGCAAAAACAAACCCCCTCAATCAATTCTTTTCACATTATAAACGAACAAAATAGTCCACTCCGCATCTTATTGGCCGCATGTCGCAGCCCGCAGCTTTGCGCGGATAAACAGCAGCTGTGCGCCGCGGAGCAAACCAAGGGCGAACACATTACCAGCGAACCAATTTCACAGGAAATGATCTTCCGTCCGTGCACTTCATCGAAACTACAATAACGAGCTTAACCCCGTCGACCGGACCACCGCCGCCTCCGCCGTACCCGCGTGAACACCCAGAGTGTTTTTTTGTGCGTGTTGTGTTGTGTTTTCCGCACAGACGACCGCCTCCCCGCTCAGCAGCGGCCTCCATTTTAGCTCCTCGCCCGGCCGGCTGCCTCACGTGTCCTGGACTGTCTTCCTCACATGACCCGTGTGTTTGTCCCCGTGATCAGCGCTTCCATCTCCGTAAATCAGTGTCGTTGAATATCAGCGTTTTTTTTTTTTACACCCACAAAAGCCTTGATGGATATGCTGGAGCAGAGTCTGGACAGCTCGGCGAGGTGAGAGGCTGCCGGCCGCTTCCTGCTCAGCCATGGCTCCCTCACACGGCCTAAAATAAACCATGTTTTCCTTCTCTTTGCTAACTCCAGTGCTCCGTTTACGATTCCTGCATGCTCCTCTTAATACGTTTGATATCTGTGCACTGTTTTTGTGTGGTGTTTTGGTTGGATCAGAGAGTGTGCAGCTGGCGGAGATGATGCTCTTCGGCATCCGTAAAGACATTTTTTCAGCAGAAAACTGTGCGCCGTTTTGTAAATCTGTAACATGCCGATTACTGTTTTATTTACTAGACAATGAATGCACTGCAGCAATTTGTGCCAATATTGTCAGGGCGATATTTATTTATTATTAATGCTTTCTTACAGTACGTTAGCTAATGCAACTATTTTTAGGGTTTAATGCTTAACTCTAACTAGGAGGGGCGGTGTTATTAATTAAGAATGTTATAGTTTATTGTGAAGTTTGTCTCTCCTTGTGCAGTAAATCAAACCACTTCAGCTTCAGTTTTGATTTATTAAAGTTTACATTTTCCGCCTGGAAGTTGCAGAAAACCTTACATCTGTCACGCTTGCACGCCCGTTATGCATCACTTTATTTTTATGTCTTATCCGTTGTCCCCTCTTGTGACCACATGGGTGCGCTGTTCGCCCACAACTGAGATCTGGATCCACATTAATATAATTATGATTAATTTCGTTTTCTCTTGTTTGTTTTTTTTAGTCAGGAAAAACAGGAAACAGAAGAGGTGGAGTCACAGGAAGGTGGGAGCCTCATTTTCTGCTAAAATAGACAACAAATAATCTGTTTTAATTTCTCAAAGTATGAATATGTGGTTCAGGTTCAGGTTCTGCCTCTTTTGAGACACATAAGAACTGAGATCTTGAACCCTTATTGTAAAAGAAAAGCATGTGTGCATATCTGCAGTCCTAATCTGCAGACATGTTGCAATCCTCTCACATCTGTGTTATTGATGCTCCTGCCCTGGGGCACCTCCACAGATTTGAAACACGTTGCCCTCTGTGTTGCAGGAGAGACGGTGGGGACGGAGGAGCAGACTGCAGTGACCATCACTGGTGTCCCGCAGGCTGCGTTCACTGACCACAATGTGCAGTACCAGTTCCGCACAGAGAACAGTGGAGGACAGGTGAGCACGGAGGACCTGTCTTCTACACAACAATGTGGTTTATATCACATCAATACATGTAACAGCTACACCATATAGGCTACAACATCACAACAACCCTGCACTGATTAAAAGTGTTTACTACACTAAGTATCACTAAAATGATCAGTGAGTAGAACGTTGTCCCTCGGAGGAATGAGTGGGTCTAGCATGACAGAAATATGCTAAGTCTGGATGTTTTGTAGAGCTTTCATATAATGGCACATTTGTGTTAGCTTAACGTGAGCTAGTTAGCGTTAGCTCACTGGCTAACAGCACGAAGTTCCCTTACATGTTAGCTAACTGCCCTACTGGTGTTTTAATTTATACAACTACTACACAATGAATGATTCATATTAACTGTACTTACTCTGGAGAGCTGAAGTAAAACCGCAACTCACAGATTACATTCCAGAAGTAACGTTAAGAAAACCTCGTGCAAAATCACATTGACATTTGTAACAATTTAAATAAACGACTCGATATGTGTAGTTCTTCAAAAACCTACCTCTCTCGTGTATTTAATGTCATTGTTTATTCATTATTTATGTTTTGAAAGAGTGGCTGCACACTTTAAACTTGTTTTTCCAGCTGTAAACTAAAGGATATGACTGTACTGTGATGACTCAATGCTGGTGTTAATATTGACATGTCTTACCAAATCTATAAAAACGTTCATGGTTTAAAAATAGCTCAACACACCCAAATAGTGTTTAGAATCAGCCCAATGCTGAGAGAGTCAACCGGTCAACTAATCTATGTCAGAAATGATATAATGAAAATTATATATAAATAAAGCCGTCAGTGTGTTTGTTTGCTTATGTTTTTTTCACCCAAAAGAATCCCTTTTAAAAGATAAAAACCGTCTACAGTACTCTCTGCTCTGTCCCCAGGTGACGTACCGCGTGGTTCAGGTGACCGACGAGCAGTTAGAAGCAGCAGCAGCAGCTGATGGGACCGGAGCTGTCAGTGTCGTCTCCACCGCGGCGTTTGCCGGAGCCCCTCAGGCTGTGGCTCAGGTGAGCAAAAAAACCTTCTGTCAGACTGAAGTGTAACTTTAGTCTGACTCGCACGGTGTGCAAATGCATTACTTAGACAAGAAAGGAAGGGAGAGCTGAGTGTTGAACTTCACACAAATGTGTTGACATGTAGTCCAGTCTGTCCTGCTGTGAAAGGACCTAAAGCTTTGGTTCCTTTTTCCAGTTTTGGGCCTCGAACTACAGCAACATTTTTCTGTTGGATAATAAACATAAATTGACTGAATGGATTCAGAACCGCTACGGCAATGTGAACACTTACAAAGACACACACAGTCTTACTATATATTCTATTAAGGCTGCAGCTATCCATTATTTTAGTGATCGAGTATTCTATCAATTATTCCATCAATTAATCGAGTAATCAGAAAATAAATATTTCTGCCTTGTTATTAAAGACAAATAGTAAAAAAAACAAAGAAGAAAATAAGACTCTTTAAATTAGCAACTAATTGGTTCCTCAGAAAAATCCCCCCGAATTCTTTTGCTTGAATTGCATAGAATAAAACAAAACCCAATCAATGCATTTAAGTGCCATATTACATTCTAGGGTTTTAATTAAAGCATTTTCTGAAATGCAAACTAACAGATTAAAAGAATATTTTCAAAGTACTTTGTTTCAGCCCAATATTATACGTTGTTTGTTTACCGTTTGACCGACTTGTCCCTGACTCCACCCTTTTGCCAGGCTGTCATCCAGAACCCTTTCAGTAACGGGGGCAGTCCCAGCGGCGAGACCGTGGGAGGCGAGACGCGCTTCGCTTATTTCCCCGCCGCCACCGTCAGCGATGGCACAGCCGTGTCCGTGCAGGCCACCTCCGACCCAACGATAGCACAGGCGGGAGGTGAGCAAGCGGCAGTGGCTCCGACACCAAAGTCCAAATTCAGAAGTCCAACCATCAGTGGAACTTTTATTTAGTCCTCATCTCTCTCTCTTAAAACCCAGGCCAGTTCTACGTGATGATGAGCCCCCCCGAGGTGCTGCAGACGACAGCCCCTCGCACCATCGCGCCACGCACACACACCTACACTGCGTGAGTATGACACATTCATCCCATCCCTGAAGTTACAAAACCACTCTCTCTCTCCCTCCACGTGTTTGGCCGACCTCCCCCCCCCCCCCCCCCTCCCCCCTCCCCCTCTCCTCCTCCCATGTTAGCCTCACGGTGGATCGGATGTCCTTTACCTCTTCCTTCCCCTTGCTGGAGTGATTAGTTTTGTCGTTGTGTGTACAAATGAAGATACCTAAAAATACAAAAAGAAAAATCATTTAAAAAAAAAAATCCAACATCTGAAAACCACACTGTGTCCTACTTACCTGCCATCCCCAGAGACCTTGATGAAAGCGAGATGTTGCAGCATGGCAGTTCAAACTGGTGAGAAGAACACTTTTCACATACGACCCCCCCCCCACTAATCAATCGTTAGCACCCTCCTGTCGTTCATTGTATGTTCACAGGTTTAGTTAACGGGCAGCGTGAGGCTGTTGATATCCTGTGACTGGGTCCCTTTGGCTCAAATTAGCAAACGTATTCTCCCCACGTGCTGTTTTTCCTATTCTGTTGCACTACAACCTGACTTTAAAGTGGATTTTTGTTTGGTTTGTATGTCATGTACCTTCACAAAATGCAATTGGTAGCACCAGATCTTATTGAGGGGCTTCCTAGCAAAGGAGGTGAAAACATAACTGAATCCCACAAACAGTTCAGCTGACCAATAAAGACCAGTTCAAGGAGTTCAAAAAATGAGTTTGATGCATCTGACGATAACATTATTTGAAGTCAGGTGTTCTATATTTGGTTAGCACTGAAAATCTGCTAATGTATTAATAATTTCACTGTCAAGTTTTGTTGTGCTGTGTCTTAACAGGAAGGTGGAGGGTCCACGGGCGCCCAGAGACGAGAGGCGAAGAGCACAGCACAATGAAGGTACGTGGGCGCTGAAGTCCTTGTCTGCTTGTGTTTTGTAAAAGCTGCACAGATAATAGTTCCATCTGAAAGTTCTCCGTTTCAAAAGTCCTAACACTTTCAGTCTAACAGTTTGTTTTTCCTGTTTAAAACCAGCTTCTTTCTTTCTTCACAGTGGAGAGACGAAGAAGAGACAAGATCAACAACTGGATTGTCACACTTTCAAAAATCATCCCCGACTGCAGCATAGACAGCCGAACTGGAGCGGTGAGTGCTGTGCAGGAATCAGCCCTCCAAACAATGATGCTCTCTAAAAGACCGTAGAATTTGCCAAAGCATGTGGCGTAGTGACAGATTGCTCCCTGCCTGTTTATTGATTGGATTAAGTCCGGCTCTAAAGATGAGGGTTTTTTTGAGGACACGCTGCTGGAATGTCTGTGATCTACATTCTCTGCTCTCCAAGTCTTCACTTCGACACATGAACCAGTGATACTTTCTGTGCATCCTGTCCTTTCATCTAATGCGTGCATAAAAGATGCTGAAAGTCTGATTTAAAACAGCCGGTGTAACCACAGCCAATAGTATTCATGGTGGGTGGGTGGCAGTAACCAGACGTTTGTCTGAGAGAATCTGAAAGGGTTTAGTCACAAGAGGAAAGGTCGGCAAAGGTTCTTGTGAGTCAAACAATGGTAGGGAAATAAAAGGAAGTGCTGAGTCATATTTAACTTCTCGACGTGTTGTGTGTCTCAGAGTAAAGGAGGCATCCTGTCCAAAGCGTGCGACTACATCCGAGAGCTGCGCCAGAGCAACCAGCGACTGCAGGATAGTTACAAAGAGGTGGAGCGGGTCGAGATGGACAATGAGCTGCTGAGACAACAGGTGAACCTCCCAAACATGTATAATATATATTTATATATTTATATTCCTCATCTCTCTTTTCTTTCTGCTGTACTTTCCGTCAGTCAGGCTGAGTGACGACGATGTCATTATAGTAACTCATGCTGCGTTCAACTCGTATGAGAGTTATTAATTATCAGTTTCAAGCTTGTAAACATCATAGAATGTTTTTAACTGAATATAGAATCAGTCTTAATAGAAAGACTTTGAAAAAAGCCAAATGGCTTTAATGAACTCTATTTGCTTAGACGATGAGCAACAGTTAAAAATCACTTCCAGCGGGTTGTTCTCAGCAGAAGGATCATGTTCCTCGTGGCTGTAGTGAAGGTCGTCTGAAATCGAGGTACAACTCCAGTGAAATGCGATCCCGTCAGGTCCTTCTGACTGCTGCATTATCCATCATAAGCACACCGCCTTCCCCTCCACCGGTTCTCTGGCAGGTCGGCTCACAGACGAAGAGTCGCCTGGTTAAAGGTCTCTGTCCACTGGAGAGGCATAGGACGCCATATTCGAATGTCGACCAGCATGACTGTTGTTCTATTGTGTTAACAATCATTGATGTCACCAAATAATACACTAAAGCGGGCAGAGTGGGAACACGCAGGTTTAAGCATTTCTCTCCTTGTTGCGTTTAATGTTGCTCGTGTGTTTCTGACCGGGACAAGAAAATGAATCTCTTCTATTCTGTTAACTTTTCTATTTCTGTCTCCATGTCTCTAATTCTCTCTTCTTTGTTTTTTGTTTTTTTTCTAGATTGAGGAACTGAAGAACGACAACGCACTGCTCCGAGCGCAGCTACAGCAGCACGGCGTAGAAGTCAACGGAGATGCGACGCCACAGTGACCGTGGACTGGACAAACGTCACGAGC
This sequence comes from Anarrhichthys ocellatus, assembly GCF_004355925.1. NCBI lineage: Eukaryota > Metazoa > Chordata > Actinopteri > Perciformes > Anarhichadidae > Anarrhichthys > Anarrhichthys ocellatus. The sequence goes on from NW_022280114.1 coordinate 965,852, forward strand.
ACAGCGTCGCATCGTCCCGCCCACCTGAACAATGCCAGGAAAGGAAGAACGAGAGACAATTTCCAGCTGAAATTGGACCACACACACAAAAACACGCGAGCAGGGCTTCGAGAAGACCGCTGAAGAACTCGAGGCCGCCGCCGCCGCCGCCTCCTCCAGCTGTTTGAGGCCTGAACGCTCTGAAATCCGTTTACTGTGTAGCTACATGAACCTCTCGCCTCTGCTTGAAAGGACCTCCGCGCAGCACCACCACCACGCTTGCACCAAACTTTCTTTTTACTTTTAAATTATTAACCCGCCACAGAAAAATTTCCTTTTAAAGATTTCACCTTTTTATCGTACGGCAAACTCCTACTTTTTTTTTTTTGCTGTGTTTGAAACTACTAAATGACTCGAATGATAGCTCTTCTTTGCTTTTTAATTTATTAGTGTTTAAAGAATGTGTGCACAGAAAGAAAAGCTGATTCTACTATTTACTTCCCCCCCCAACGCATAATGGGCAAATCATATATTTTGATCACTGTTACCAAGGACGATTCAAATGACCGTCAGTGGATCGCGTGTGTGTGTGTGTGTGTGTGTGTATATATCTTTGATCTGTGTGCAATTTGAGGTAACTTTACCCTGACACTCCAAGCACCAGGCAGTGCTCCCAAACTCTATAAACATAATCAAAGGTCGGTAAACAAAACAAAAAAATGTCTGACAGTCAAAGCAGATTTCAAGGCACAGGCGTGCAGCTTATATGTTTAGTGCGAGGCCTTAATAGAAGCCAGTGTGAGAATCTAGGCGTTCACATAGCTCAGGTAATCGGCATAGTGCTCTGGCAAAGTGGTTCAGACTCAATGAAGTCTTGACACAGTCTCCATCTCTCTGGTGTCCACATTGGGTGCACTGTAAAGATAAATGATGATTTTCAAGTTGGGGATCATTTTTTTTTTAACGGGCATTAAAATACAGTTTGTTTGTATATCTGCTTAATAGATCACTGGTGTAAATGCACTGAAAGAGGTTCAGTCGTAACAGGTTTTGTTTTGAGACCAGCCTCTAATTGGCTCACTAGTATTGCTGCATTGTAGTGGATACCTGAGGTGGTGTTTTTTCTTTTCACAATCTTCCCTAATCTCTGAACTTTTGGGAACCGTTGCTGCTGACAGAAGACCATAAAACAACCACGGTCAGGAATGTGCTGAGGGTAGTTGGGATGCGAGTGATGGTAGTTATAACTAACCAGCTTTTGTATACACTGAAAGTCACCACAGCATGGAGAAAAATATAACCACTGGCATGACTAAATCTGATACTACAATAAAACAGTGTTTATACCCGAGTGTTGGTCGGCGCAGGTCCATTTTGTGTAGCGAGCGAGGTGATCAAATGAAACTTGGCTGTGTTTTCTGTGTTTCTTTTTCAGTATTTTTAGTTTTGAATATGAAGCCTTATCGCACCAAATTCCACCACCCATCAGATTTTGTGACCTCACAGGAATTTCAGCTTTATTTTGATGGGTGTTAAAAATGATGTTTACACATTTAGATCGCTGTTCACCAAAGACTGTGATATGATAATAGGAATACCTCGTAAGCAGATGTTTTTATAGTGTACTGGTTGATTGATCACTAACACCTCACCTGACAACGTCTGGTCCACACTTTGGGCTTTCGTCATATAGTTGATGCTCCAATGTCAGAGATTTTGACAAATCCCAACTATCAGTATTTGACACGTGTCGATACAGAAGCTATCTGAGGAAGTGTGATTAAAAAAACAACTTCTGAAGTGTCAATACAGCTGAAATTCATAATGACGTCACATAATTTGGTGTTTAAAATGTTGCATAGTAACGTTTCCGCCCGACGCTCGAGCTGGAACAATACGTGTCAAAGTTTGTTTTTCCTTCGTTGCGTTCCTTCTCGGCTGACGGTGTCACGGAGAGGAGGGACGTCACGAACGTTGCCACGGTGTTTTAATTATTAAAGAATTCCACGCGAGCGTTGTGTGTCGGCTCGTTGCCCCGGAGACGGCTCGTGCACTTGTCGCTATAGGAAACCTGGTGCAGAGGAACCAGCACGCGCCGACTATCTGAACGTTCTAGAATTCCGGTGAGTAGAATTCAATAAGAAAAGTTTGAGATGCAAAATGTTTGACGTCACGGTGTTTTAAATTCAGCTTCGTTAACCGCAGCAACACCTAGCAGCTTCATGTTTCGGTAGTTAGCTACACTTTACGGCCTCGTCACCTCAACTCATTTACATAATATCCGTTACAAGTTGTGAATAGTGTCCTTCTAGCAAACAGCCCATTAGGTTGAAATGCTGCATTCAAATTAACCGTAAAATATTCAACGTCACCTGAAACGTGTGTATATGGTAACAACACTCACCTCTGAGTCACTTAATATTGAATGACGGTAACCATTTTAAGTGAAACTAAAGGTCTAGGTAGTTTTAACTAGGCCTACAGCAATACATGCACTTTATGTAGTCAGGAGAATCACATGAAACTTCAGGAAAATATCAAATCTCACAAAATGGAAATATGTAATTAAATATGCAATTCAATTAATTTTCCCATGCTGCACTTTGTTCATCGTTCTCCTGCGTCTACTTGTGATGTTTTCTGGGTCATTCAGACTGTGCACAGGATGGGACGAGGTGATCAGACTTTGGCAAAGGCCGAATACTTTCTCCTTCCTCTTTGAAAGGAACATTATGATTTTCGCAAACTCTGTTAATTATAATTGAAGAACCGCTCTGTCTTAAACGTTGACCAAAGTAGCTCTGTTGGTCTGCGTCTGCTCACTGTGAAACTCAAGGGCATTAACATGCTACCCAAAACAAATCCTGCACATGTAGCTGCACTCTACCAATACTGTGATTTGGATGTTTGCGTGTCGCCGCAGCTGTAGGATGTCTGCACTTCCTGTGAAGCCTGGCCTGCGCCACAGTGTGTCAGAGTGGAACAGCAACAACCACCAGCTGTCTGCCACGGCTCAGCATGAGCGATTTGTTTCCAGTGTGATCCGGCAGGAGGGGAGGTCACTACGCAACGAGACCAACTGTAAGGTGGGTTCATGTTGGCGAACAGTCAGTGTGTCTCTACAGGAAGAAGAATATTGCATAACACCACGCATTGTCCACACATGACTTAATATGTCCACATGTTGTCAAACTGTTCTTTTTCTTTTCTCCGCAGACCACCTGGGATGAAAGCGATACCTGTCGCAGGCTGAGGGACCGGGCGTGGGATGTTGCCCGGCGGAAAGAGGAGCTGGAAACCTGCGCACAGAGAGTGGATGAAGAGATGGCGGCTCTGACCCTGGTGATTTATCCCAACACTTGTGAAACGACTCAGTTTGTCTCATTCCATGTTCATAATAGTACAAAGATGTCGGCCTTTTTTGAGTGTCTGGCCTAAATATATGTGTGTGTGTGTTTCCCCTAAGAGATCAATATTCCTGGAATCATTCAATATTAAAAATCAAAAAGAATTATGAGCATAGATGCTGCTGGACTCTGACTTAACTGACCTCGGCCTCGGTGTGTGTTGGGACAGTCCAAAGAGCAAACGGAGCAGGCCCTGGCTGCAACTGCCGTTCCCCTGGAGGTCGGCGGCGAATGCTTGACGCTGAGGGACGGACGGCGAGGGTGCGAGCTCGCCGTCGACCCCGTGGACGAACAGCTGAAGAAGGAGGTGGCGCTGATTGAGAGAATGCAGCAAGTTCTGCAGCAGCACATCGACGAGGCCTTCGAGCAGCTGTGGTGAGGGAAGCTACGGCGTGATGCAAGAAACACTGCGGAGGTATTTTCTCCGACGAACTTTCCGATGTTCTCCATCGTAGTGTTTTGCAGGAGGCTCGGCACCAGCTGACCGCTGACCTCCAGAACAAGATGGACGCCCTGGACATTGATATGTCGTGCCTGTCGCTTACCATCAAGTCGCCTCAGATCTCCCTGAAGACCAACCCAACCCGCATACCATCGGGGTAAACTTGGGATGGGGGTGTGCACGATGAAGTAATGCTTTCTTTTTCACCTCTCCTGGTTGACACACGCCTCATTGAAATATCATAATACTGAAATATCCTTGTTGTAGTTCCTCCACCCCCCAGGAATGGGTCCAGTTCAGCCAGTATAATGTGGCCCGTGCCCAGGAGGCCATGCAGGTGTCCCAGCAAATGAGGGAGGACATGAGTCTCACCAGAGCCCAGGTGTGCATGAGGTAGTTTCTGTTGTCATTTCTTCTGTCATGTCAAATGTGGCACATTTGCAATTCATTCGTCCTCTATCCTGGTTTTCCTCAGTTGCAGAATGAGTTGGACACTCGGCGCCGTGCCACGGAGTTCGCCCTTCGTAAGCGCATTCACCATGAAGAGCAGGCCCGTGACGAGCTGGAGTGGCAAATAAGAAATGTGAGTCCTCATGTAGTTTATAACAGCAGGTTGTTATTGTTCGTGGATTTGAGATAAAGTGTGCAGGGGTTGCAGCTGTTTTAATCCAGCCATGGTGCTGGTTGGTGAGAGATTGCTGTTTATAGTTTAAGTGTCTCTGACCGCCTGCAGACTGAAGATGAAATGGCAGAAATGGGGAGAGACATCCACGGCCTGGATGCAGATGTGCTGGCAAAGACGGCCTCCCTGAAACTGGCTCATACTCGACTGGAGAACAGGACCAGCAGAGCTGGCATGGATCTGTGCAGAGACGAGGTTTGAATATAATACGTACTGTAGTATTTCAAAGCAGAAGTAACAGTAGTGATTGGGCCAGGTTAGGTCACTGCGGTTAATGTGACTTCATCTTTTCCTTCCTGTTTGTTTGCAGGTGCAGCACGGCCTCGTTAATGAAGTCCATCAGCTGGAGGCTACAATCAGGGCTCTGAAACAGAAGCTGTCTGAAGCTCAGTAAGTCAGAGTCAGATCACCAAGTGGATCTTATAGGTTGCACATACAGGGACGTCGAACAACAAGTCATTCTGTGAGTTTACTCGTTAGTATGTACTGTACGTGGCACTGGCTGAAAATTTAACCAATAAGAAGCCACAGGAGTAAATATCAGAAACAATACAAGATCCTACCTACAGATCAAAAGTGGCTCATAACTGTTATTTTGAATGCCAAAAAGGGAAAGAAATCACTCTAAAACTTTCACCCATGCTTTTCTCGCTCAGGCACTCTATGCAGAAGATGAAGCTCCATCATTCCCGCATGTTGCAGGATCTTTCCAGGAAACAGGAAGCCCTGTCTCTGGAACAACGGAGCGTGAACACCCGCTCCCGCCTCCCAACAACCTCCAGCACTGAGAAAACCCCGGTGCTGCTGGTTCCACTCACGAACTCCAGCGGCAGGAGCAACCTGCAGCTGCTGGCTCAGTAGCATGAGACGGGGTCCAGTTTGTGAAGGGAAGGGACATAGCTCAACACATAGATGAGGGTGATTCCTTCATTTTTAGCTTTCACTTTATGTTTTTCTGTCCACACTTGAGATACATTCAAGTCTCTTAACTTCTTGAATGAATTAATCCTCCCCATTACTGCTGGAGGACAATTTTATCTATTTATTTAAAAAACAGAAGTATTCTTCTGACCTGTGTAGACCTTTGTGTGGTTCATTTGCTCTGTGTTGTGTTAATAATCACAAGTAACTGTAATGTGGATTATATGCTTGTTTCCTCTCGTCTTAATTAAATATTTAGTGATAAAGATATTTCTGGCGTCTGAATATATGTTCACAAAAATGTTTTTTGCATAATTTTGATGATGATATGAAAAGTATTCTCTCTTTTTTGTTATGTGATACACTTGTACACAAAGTCAGATTATTATAATTGTAGGCAGATGCTGGATCCCAAAGTCACAGAAAAAGACACGCTTTCATACAAGAAATTACATTAAATGATTATGTATCCGTGCAACTTCTGAGATCAAAAAAAAAGCACCGGTCCTAACATGCAACACAGCTGACAGTAAAATCATACAATAATATCGAATTATATTTAGATTGTAATTTAAAGTTATGGTTATAGTTAGCATCGACACTGGAAAGTGTTTTACAGACTAATGAATAGCAAAAAACTCACTGTACACTGTACACCCACCGGATCAGCACCAAACAGCAGAGAGACCCAGTCACAGACTAGTTAGTGAATAGTGGAGTGTAGAGACCAAAAACAGCCAAAAGAGAGTAAATATTTGACTTACCTTCATCAGGTCGACACAAACAGGACTCCAAATGAATGATATTTCTCTGTAGCTGCCATAACAACTTAAAAGATGATACATCAATGTTGTGTTCACAACTTGTTTCCACTGCCGCCAAGTGGCACCAAATTCAATTTTGCAGGTCAAATAAGTTTAATAATACCGCCTCAATTCAGAGTTGCTATGTTTTTGTCACATCCTGGGAAAGTTCAATCAATATTTGTGAAGATGAGCCAGAGAAGCAGAGAGGGAAGTCTCAAACTTAAGATGTCATCAAGTATAATTCAGCTCATTCCTCTTTGTGCTCTCAATGTTATTGTCACATATTTTCCAATTCATTGTCGATGGAGCACTTCCACCCTTTATACTTGATGTCATTACAAATTTGAGTTAGCGCTCAAGATGTGTCAATGCTTACTAATAGCTTTGGACTGTCTTAGACCGTAGAAACAACATGTAGGAATTTTGCAAATGGCCGTAGATCTCCTTAAAAGGAAGCAGTGTGTGGGATTTAGTGGCATCTAGTGGTGAGTTTGCAGATTGCATCCAACTGAATACCACTCTGCTCACCCCTTCCTTTCCAAGCGTCAGAGAACTACGGTGGCCTTCAGGTAACGTAAAACGGGAAAGGTTCTAGCTAGAGCCAGTGTTTGGTTTTTCCCTATGTAGATATGGAAAATTAGGGGAAATAACAACATTAGAACAAGTTGTCGGATTCATGCCTTTTTTCCAATATGAGCAAATTGAATCATTGATTAAGTCATACCAATTTTCTTCAAAGCTCTGGCTTCTGACTGACAACTTAGCTGGAGCAAATCTAATGGCCCTCATGATGGAAACACCCACTGTAAGCTCCTGAAAAACAAAACCGGGAAAAAATATGAAAGGTGAATGACGCCGGTGCTAATGTCACTTTCACTTCTGCTAATAAATATGGTAAATATGTTGTAATTACTTCCCTAGATATGAGAAGAGTAACTATAAACACGTTTGTTTTGAGCAGTGGATCAATGCACTAATCAAACAGCTTGCATGTGTTGATCTGCTGCAGGTCTTTTCTCGGAAAAAACACTTCTTGGTATCCGTCATCCTGCTCCCAATAAAATGCTCCTGCAACAAGCCCCGGGTGATTTTCTGCTCCATTTTCTACACCAAAAGGCCCTTTTGCATGGCTCACCCACCTTTCACACATGCTCAGTAAAGAACTCATTCTCCACCATAAAACTGTGAAAAGCGGCCAACGCGCCACAAACAAGACGTTTCCCAAAGCCCAACCCATCCTGTCCTCGCATTGACTATCAACTTCAGCACATTTATGACTTTACTGCCCTGGCCCTCCAGTTCATTTAGACAGCTTGGGCTTTAAGGGGATGGACATGTGCTTCCTGACACGCTGAATTAGTCTGAATCATTGCACTTAAGGTCCCAGATGCTACCTGTCTGTTGCCCTTCACTGAGAGGGCAATTAAGGCAGCCTGGTGCCTGCTAAATGACCCCCTTCTGCATGAGTGGATGCGTCTCCTTATCTCCATCTCTGTCTCAATGTCGTATGCGCCTCGCCCCCTTCCTGCCCACCTTGTGGCCACCGCCTCCTTTTTTCCAGTCTCAGAGTTATTGTCTACGTCTCAGAGCTGAGTTTGACAAACCCTGGAACTACAGCAGCTGCCACCAATGGAGAATCTGTCTTTTGGAAGACGTGGTTAATAAATGGAGAGGACACGAGGACAACCGTGCACCTAACTACCCGTCAAATAGTTAGATTGCTAGCTCGTCGTAGTCCTGACCTTTCCTGTTTTGAAGATTCATCCTTGTCATGGTGAATTGGAGCCAGCGCTTCCATTTGGCCGGACTTCCTGTGGCTCTCGGCAGCTGTTGAAAACATGCAGGTGTCTTCCAAGGATTGCGCCGCCCTGTCCGTCTACACCTTCACCTTCCTGCTGGGCCTCCCCGCCAACGTGCTGGTCCTGCTCGTGTATGCGCGCAAGGCCTGCAAGCGTGGCGCCACACCCAACGTGGTCTACGCAATCAACCTTTGCCTGGCCAACCTGGTGCTCGTGGCCTGGCTGCCCGTCAAGGCTCTGGAGACTTTGCTTCAGGACTGGAGGCTGCCAGCGCCCGTGTGCCCCGTCTACAGCTTCTTCCTCTTCTCCTCGCTGTACGGCAGCTGCCTGTTCATCACCGCCGTGACGGTGGGGCGCTACCTCAGCATCGCCTTCCCGATTATCTACAAGAGGTACCGCCGTGCTCGGATCTCTTGCTTCATCAGCGCTGCCTTGTGGTTCGTGGTGCTCCTCCACCTCAGTTTCTCCCTTGTGGCCGAAGGAGGGGCGAACTTTGTGTCCATTAAGGACGACGCCTCAGCCTGCTACGACCACTTCAACGCCTCCCAGCTGGCTGTCCTGCTGCCCCTACGCCTGGAGATGGCCATCGTCTTCTTTTTTTTGCCCCTTGTCGTGACGTCCTTTTGTACGCTGCGCTGCGTCACGCTGGTGTGGCGCTCAAACTTGCGCCCCATTGGAAAGAGGAGAGTCCTGACTGTTGCTCTCTCCACGCTGGCCGTGTTTGTGGTGTGCTATGCGCCCTACAATGCCTCGCACATCGTGGGGTTTGTGTTGAAGGCAAACGTCGAGTGGAGGACGTACGCCATGCTGACGAGCTCCTGTAATGTTTTCCTGGAGCCTGTGGTCATGCTGATGCTGTCGCCAGCGGTGTCGAGGGGGATCGCAGGAAGAATCTGTGGCCGGCAAAGCCAACTGAGCCGGATCGAGAGGAGTCGGCATCGATGCAACAGCACCAACGGTGCTGCAAATGTCAGGGCGCCACACACGCTATCTGAGAGGAGCCAGGCGGGGGCAGAGGTGACGAAAGAAAGTCAGGGGTGAGGTCACAGTGGGTGGAGACACCGGATGAAAAACATTCATGGACAGTCTGATAGAAGCTCATCGTCCTCCAGAATATCTAGCATCACCACTGAAGGATAAGATCCAGTTTACCTCCTCCTAACACCAGCAAATCACCTTTTTTCTTTAGATTAAAAATAAGATGTCAAAAGACGATTATAAGTCTTAGTTTTAAACCAGTCAGTGGGGAACACTGCTGAACTTAACACCAGATGATGATGACAAATGGCTCCATCTGGTGTCTGTCCCTCACTGCTCCAAGCTCTAACCGGGGAAACACTACAAACTACGTCATGTTCTCTTTTGGAAAGTGTTTTCAATGCGTTTTTCCTGCTGTGACGAGTCAAAACAGATCTACTGAGGCATGTCATCAACAATTTCATGTCTGAAATTAGTTACGCATTTTAATGAATATCTGTTGGTGCATTCACTGCTTGGTTTCTGAACATGTTAATTATCTTCTGTCTGTTCACTTGTGAAATGTTCAGAAATGTCCGTCAAAATATAGCGTGTTGTTTACAAATGTATTTTGTGATGTTGTCTGTTGTCCTTAGAGGAATACAGTATCATTTTAATGAATATTTCTATCTTCCTGCTACAAAAAACACATTCAAATGGAGGGTTAAAATGATCTTAAGAATGATCTGTTATCAAGGAATGGGAGTTTTATATCTAGATATATACTTTAAATCAAGTATTATAATATATCACATATTAAAATTGAATATATATTTTCAAAGGTTTTATGATAATGTCAAACCTTGAATGTAAAAACAACAATGGCATGCTTGCATTATTCACAAAGAGTGTTAAACATAAGACCCTTCTGACATATTCACATATTCAACACAAAAACAATTTACACAGCCCACTCAATAAATCAACAAGAAAGGTACACTAAGTGCCAGGTGTGTCTGCAAAGACCACTGCTGTATTGTGCGTAAAACACACTTCATTTAGACTCAAAAACAAGCAGCGATACATGCGACAAGGTACAGCAGTGTGTGTGTGTGCTGGTAGTTCTGTTAGCTGTTAGCCAAACATAGCATGAACCGTTCTCCACAAAGCAGCAGATGGGGGTGTTAGGGAGGCACTCAGCTGTGTTATCACTGACGGCCCCTTGTGGTGAGTATAGTGAGTGAGGAGTCAGCAGGCAGTTAATGGCTGCATAGAACAAGCAATAAAAGGTGTTTTGAGAAACCACAAGTGTCCCTTGAGCACACAGACATTACTGGGCAGCACAAATATAATGCAGTTTGCTGCAGCAGATTAGCCGTGGACAGACACAGACGTGCACACTCACTCACGCACGGACACGCGCACAAACACACAGCGATCGCATGATCCTCCTGGCGGAGATAATAGAATGTCAAAACCAAATGAGGTGATAAGGACATGGAAACAATCAAATAAATACAAATAATACAAAGTAAACATCCAATATTCAAAAGTTTTTAAAAAACTAAGAAATAAATTTAAAAAAATACATTTGAAGAGTAAAAAACTTTACAATAAAGATAAACACACTACATCTTGGTGTGTAAACTGTCATACACATAAACATGTCAGTACTGTTCAACGTCAGATCAGCCAGGGATCATTTGGCACCACGCAGCAGAACTACTCAGGTTTGTTGTTGAGAATGTTGTTGTGCAGGCAGACGGTGTAATAGAAAGGGGGCTGGTGGGAGGGGCTGGGACACAAACTGACAGACCACTGAAGGAGCTGAGGGACTCCACAGGCTGCAGACTGAACCATCTCAGTGGACCGACACCAGTCGGCTGCCAGAACTGGAATGCACGCCACTGGTGGTAACATAACGGGTAAGTCAGCTCCTGGAATAACTATTGATGATATTTTGAAGGGAAATTCTGATGCTACTTTGGTGGATTAATGTGGAATTAGGTTTTCATGTTTGGCTCTTATGCCAAAACATACATTCAATTTAATTGAAGCATATTTTATTAGCAGGTCTGTACGTAACAGTATTTAAAGTCCTTATTATTCAAGCACATTTACAGCTCCCTTGATTGTTTGTATCGTGTTGAATTCGTTTTTCCTTTATTTCACTGTCAATGCAGAACCCTTTAAATGAAATACACAATGTTTGCTACATAATCGGATTATGTTGGTTTTTTAAAAAAGATAAACACTCATAAGACATGAAGTCTCTACATTGTTTTTCAGCGTTGCTGTGAATACAAAATAAAAATTGCAATTTTTATGGGAACATGTAGAGTGCACATGTAATTCCTCACCACAGTGAGATACCTAGATTCAACATCTGCTCTTCTCTTTGTCACTATCAAAGCCTTTCACACAAAGAAAAGTTATTGCGACACATTTCCACCTATATCACACTGAGCTTTTGAACGGTTGCTGTGAAACGTTGTTTGGACAGTGAGGACAACAAAGATTGGGTCCAGGAGCTTATTAAATCCCCCCCCCCCCCCCCACACCACCCCCCCACATTCACGGTGAGAGAGCAGATATACAGTAGGACGGGCTTGTGATCCGATCAAACACTCTGCTTCCAGGAGGCGAAGCATGCTGCCAGAGTGCTGCAGCATCAGACAGGACGGCCGGTGATGGAGAGTCTGGTTTTTCAAGCCTTAAAGAGGTGAGTTAGTCACACTTCTCAGTAACTTATCAATGATGTATATTTATATTTTGTCTCATTTTTGAAACCGATGGGGGTCTTGTTTGATAGTAAGGAGCTGGGTAAAACTGCGAGAGGTAAATGCTGGAATTCGAAGCTTTGATTTGAACAGCAGTCCATGTGTACGAAGCCTTGTACAGCTTCTTCCTCTGTGTTACAGACTTCCATTGTTGCTGTTAAAAACACATTATTCAACTTTTATTTCCAGACACATGAGTCCATATACAACAAATACAAATACAACAAAAACTAAATACAATATAATACAAGGACACCGAGATGCAGGTATAATCATCGCAGTTCAAAATTCACTCGTGGTTAAAAAAACAAAACATTAATGAGCCACACACATTGACATGATCCTGTGGGCACTGTGGTTTATTATTCGGAAATCCCACAAACACTGTCCTAATACTCACTACAGCATCTGAAAATAGTTAAGACATTTTCTCCTATTTTAGTGAAATATGCTAAAAAAAAAAAGCTAGAGATATGATTTAGCCTTTTTAGAGAAATGTAAATATAGTATTTGTGACTTTTACATTTTATTTTAAAGATGTCCTTTTTCAGTATGAACCAGTGGGCTTTGGGCTGAGTGCCACAGAAGGGGTAGAGAAGTGGAAAGTATTTAAAGACAGGCTAACATATTGCTGGTTTTAGTCTTTTCATGGGATTTATTGAGAATAAGAAATACAAAAAAAGAATATTTAGTGTAACATATCCCTAAACAACCAAACTCACGCAGGGTTTTTCATATAGATTTCTGTATTCTCACCTTTGTCAAGTTTCATATATCAACTTAAATCCCTGATTTCAATTGAAAGAGTCTGTGAAGTTTTAAAGAGGAAGACTTTTATCAAACACAGACGGTTTGTGAGATATTTGAAGCAACATTTCTACGTCTTTACTTGCAATTGTTAAAATGAATGAGAAGGGTTTATTTGAGTAATTAATTCATCATTGCCTCTAACGTTTTGAGGCATTTCAGGAGTAACTTTTACAAATTTTAATTTTACTCATTGCCTTTACAGAGGATCTGATTTTTAGTTTTTCTATAACTCTATATTCAGATGAATGTAATGTGCTTGATCTTGTACATGCAGGGTTTCCTTCTGGGAGTAGTTGAAGGATTTTTCTGTGGTAAGCATGTTTACATGCTCACAATGATAATGTTATCATGTTTAGCAGGCATATAGTGCTGCAGAGATGATATTTTTGATATTTGTTAGCAACGCACTGGTTCCCCGGTCAAAAAGCCAATGGGATTTTTCCATTGGATTTTAGATTATTACAAAAAATTAAGTTCTGTGGCAAACAAACACTTTTGATATGTTTTGATCAGCAAGATAATCTTCACAAATGAACGCCACTTTTATGATTTCTTTCAACAAAAATAAATGTGCATACAATAAAAACAAAGTACAGCTGAGGCTGATGAGAATGTCATCAGTTTTGCAGGTAATTGGTCAAAAACCAAAGCATTGGACAAAGACAATATGTACATGTACCTTACTCAAAACCACAACTGTCAACCCGATGGTGGCACCACAGGAAAAATCAGCGGATGAGCAAAGTCAGTAGGATTCATCCTCTGGGGACCATGAATGTCTATACAAAATCCCATGGCAAACTATTCAGTAGTTATTGAAATATTTCACTTTTTACCAAAGTGGTGGGTCGAACGACATTGCTATCCCTAGAGCCAAAACCAGACCAAACTTTAGAAAGCCCACTGAATCACAGATTCAAAAGAGGGAATATCTCTCTAAAATATTAACTATTCAGCAAAATCCCCCTTGAATTCTTTGCTTATATGCTCTCTGTTTTCTTGTGTCCAGTGTCTGAGAGAGTCCGTCCTTGGTGTGAGCAGCCGCCATGTTGTGCAGTCGTCAGCTGTTGCTTTCCGTCTACATAATCACCTTCCTGATGGGGGTCCCTGCTAACATCCTGGCATTCTTCACCTTCTACCGCAAGGTGCGTCGCAGGGCAGCCCCGATAGACATCCTCCTCCTCAACCTCACCATCTCCGACCTCATCTTCCTGGCTTTCCTGCCGTTTAAGATGAAGGAGGCCTCCGACGGCATGGTCTGGTTGCTTCCCTACGCCCTGTGTCCCTTCACCGGTTTCCTGTTCTACGTCACCATCTACAACAGCACCCTGCTCCTCACAGCTGTGAGTGTGGAGCGCTACCTGGGGGTCGCCTTCCCCCTCAGGTATTCCCTGTGTCGCAGACCTCGCTATGCCGTGTTGGCCAGCATCCTGTTCTGGGTGGTGACCTCCGTGAACCTCAGCATCGTCTACATCATGCCCTACACCCAGTGGAGCAACGGAGCAGACAGTGACAACAGCAATGGCAGCACCGCCAGCGAGTCTGCCGGGCCTCCACCCACATGCTACCAGAATTTCACCCAGGACGAGCTCGACATCGTGCTGCCGGTCCGCCTGGAGCTCTTCCTTGTTCTCTTCTGCGTCCCCTTCATCATCTGCTGCTTCTGCTACGTCAACTTCATCCTCATCCTGTCGCGTCTTCCGAACATCGGCAGGCGCCGGAGGCTGCGTGCCATCGGCCTGGCGCTCGGCACACTGATAGTATTCGCCGTCTGCTTTGGGCCTTACAACGCCTCCCACGTGGTGGGGTTCGCTCGCCAGGAGAGTGAGGAGTGGAGGAATGTGGCGTTGCTCTCCAGCACCTTCAACGCCTGCCTGGATCCCATTATCTTCTACTTCTCCTCGGCGGCTGTCAGAAGCATGTTAAACCACTGCTTCAGGAGCATCATGACAAAGCTGCACATCCTGAGGTGTGGAGGGGCTCCTCACCAGAGACCCTCCAAGACTGACAAATACAAGGAAGCTCCTTTTCCTTGAAAGTTCGGGAGACACTTTTAAACGTAAATGTCTTTTTGATGGTATGTTTGTTTATTTCATGCAAAAAAATATGGACAAAATGAATAGTTGAGAATTGTTTTTCCACACTAATGAAAGAGGCTTCGGGCCAATCTGAGAAGAACCAATCCCTGTGGCTAACAGAGAAGTTTGTGTCCTTGTTTCACATCATCTTGGTACCTTTAAACTTAACTTTATTAATCTAAAGCAGCTTTCACACAAACATGTAGCCCAAAGTGCTTCACTTGCTCCAGAGCTTGAAAGGGATGCAGTACTCACTTCAATGGGCAAGTTTATTTCTCAGTTATTTATCTGCCGATTCTGTTTTTGTCAAGCTGCAATATTCAAAGCTTCAATTTGGTGATGTTTTGAAGTCTGCCATTACAAAGTGTTACCTTTATTAGCCATCAATGCAGGGTCAATACTCAAGTATAGTGGATGTGACTGTTTCAGGTCAAGCCATCAGTTCTGCACAAGTTATTGTTAGTAAGCTAATACGATTCGTTGTGGCAGTTGGGAACAAACGGAGTCGTCATACAGTTGAGAGTTGTGAGAGAGAATCCAGCAGGAAGTCAATGGCCAACATGTTCACATGGTGTCACTTTCTAACGCACATTGTAACATTACGCAGCGTAACGTGTTGTTGATCATTGAAATCATCTTTAAAAGAAACATTTAAATATGGGAATACATGATGTGGAAAGTTATTACTGGGAGTTCTATGCCCATCCACGGTGTAGAAGTGCAGGTTGAAGCAGGACAGTGCCATCAGGAAACATACATAACGTGTATCCTGTGACTCACAGTGCAACGAGGACACTGTTTAATCAAAGTTGAGTGTTTTATAGGAGCGCGGGATTAAACAATTAAAAACCAGAGGATGTTACATAAGCAGGAAGTGGAGACGGTGCACCGAGCTAATTTGGATTTATAAGCACGGACCGAAAGGAAGTGTAAACACAGAGATTACACAAAGGAACAATTATAAAGTATGTCTTTCGCTGATAACCGCCTTCTCGTCATTTCCCGTCAGTAATAATGAACGCAGTGCACCTATGAAGGTGGAGTGCATAAACACACAGATAGCATCCCTTTATAGTGTCCTGTTGTATACTGCACCGCCAGGTAAAGTCAGGCCTGTTGGTTCAGCAGCGCACCGATTTGCTTTATTAGTTTACCGTGCACGCCTATAATTCATAAAGTTCTATAAAGTTCAGCCCTCTCACATGTGGTGCTAGTTATCAATCTAGATTGCTTTGGTGGGAGTTGCCTAGTTTTGGAGATATCGGCCGTAGAGACGTTGCCTTCCTTCCAGTATAATTGTACTCTATGGATCGGCTTGTGGTTTGAAAAACAGCAATGTCTCCTTCCAAAAATCATAACTCAACATAATCCACCGACCCTGTTGCGAGAAGTTTTATGTAGGAAATAAAACGGTTCTTACACCAAAACTAGATTGATAAATAGCACCACATATGTATTTTTTAATTTTGGGGTGTGCCGTCCCTTCGACATTCAATTTCTATTGAAGTTAAATTGAATTCAAAGTGCAGACAGAATACAGTGACGTCTGTGAGCGCGTTTTACTGCTCTCTAAACCTTTCCATTTTAAGATGTCTTAATATGAAAAACACAAACACATGTTTCATACACAGAGTATTTATTCCAAAAAAATTAAATATGACAACCAAATAAAAAGGCTCAACGTAGGATCAGGATCAGATGAGAGCTAAGACAACAAAAAGAAAAAGAAAAAAAAAAAAAAAAAAAGAAAAAAAAAAGAAAAAAAGGTCTTGACGTACAGTTTTACTTCTAAAAGTGACACCATTTATTAATCAGCAAAAAAACAACAAAAAAACATTAATATACTGTGAAACCCAAACATTGTTTTCTTTGTGTATGATATGCAGCCAAGCACAGAAGTGTAAAGAGTTATTGTTGTGGGGAATCCCTCAACATGGGAAGCGGGCACTCGAGGAGTAACAACTCAACAGAAGAGCTGTCGCTGGTCTGTAAATGTCTAAATAAAGATAAAGGAACTTAAAAAGAGGGGTGGGATAGAGACATGCATACACTGAGGGAAGGCCAAACTTATTGCGAAGAAAATGTTTAAAATTGCGTCATTATTGCCGTCCATTTAAGAATGAACACAGAAATCAAAAGGAGCAAAAAACAACAAAAAAGAAAAAACAGGTTTAGAGGCAGTAAGGGAGGCGTCCTATCTCTATAGAAATAAAAGGTAAATAAATAATGCTACATAACGTCTAAACTGAGCTACTCGTTACCTACAGAGTTGTGAGTGTTCCCCTAATTTTTGTTATTTCATTCGTTAGAAATGTTAGTTTTTGGGTTGTGCTTCAGAGTGCCCGTCCACTAAACCGATCCCCACAGGCCGTTTGGTCCTGTCGGCTCCACACTGATCAGTTCTGCATATTTTGTGTTCTTGGCATATGTCGGAGGTATCCCCACACACACACACACACACACACACACACACACACACACACACACAC
>NW_022280114.1:983011-1015573 GCF_004355925.1 Anarrhichthys ocellatus
CACACACACACACACACACACACACACACACACACACACACACACACACACACGTAAAACAAATACATATACGCACACAATCACACCTTACAGTATTGTCATGTATCAATATATACTCGTCAATGTAGACTCGGGCCTGCGGGCCCTTTCTGAAAGTTAAGATTTCTTTGATTTACTTAGTTTGTTATTGTTTCAGCACCATCAGGAAAGGCACAGTCTGTTTACGGATACAATCGGTCTGAGGATGAACTTTCAACCCTCCTCCTGCTCCCCTCATGAATATGCAAGAAGAATTTAAAAAAAAAAAAAACTAATAAAATTTTTTATTTTTTTTTTTTTAAAAAAAGGCATTGCTTAGCAAGTGCATTGAGAAATGGATCTAGTTCAGAGTCCACTTCTTTGATGAGCTTTTGAGATGATAAAACAACAGCAGAGGGAGTTCTTCACACGGAGGAGGGTTGATGGTTCATCCCATCACTTGCGCGACACAAAAACGACCCCCCCCCCCCCCAGCGGTCTCTCCACAAAGCAGGCCGACGCCGCAAATACATATCAGCTTTGCTTTCCACACAAGTAAACCTATTGCATTATCAAATCACAGACCACCACGGTTATTACACGGCCATACTTCCATACGGCTTCCGTTTCAAACAGGACTTTGTTAAAAAAAAAAAAAAAATAAGTGGTGTGTGCATTACATTAATACCTCTACATATAAATATATCTCAATTCAGACTTAAAAATGCTTTGTATTTCTTGAGGACGAAGGCGTCTGATGTCCAGCTCTGTCGGAGGTGAATTTACTGTACGCCGTAAAAAAGGTACTAAGGCTTCCAAAAAAACAAGCAGAGCGTTAGCCAACAATGTTAGACATGCCCACGACTAATTCTCTTCAAGTAACTGAAATGCTGGTAATGTCTGACATTAGGAAACAGCTCCAGCATGACAAACAAAGGGAGACAAGCTGCTCAGATACATCCTCAGAATTAAAATGTTGTGAATCGTGGGCGACTTTGAACAACAATCCCGTCTCTGTCCAACCATAAAAACAACTCTTAGTGCAGTAAAATACCATTATTCTCTTAATCTCTGTGTATTAATATATAGCCTATATGTATCTGATGAAATATTAAATAAATGTGTTTTTCTCATAGCAGCTTAGGTTTGGTTCTGGTGACATGCACAGTAAGCAGTACAGAGCGGATCAGCTCGATGCTGTAAGGCCCCGCCCCCAAGTCCTCCACCCTCACCCCTTCCCCACCCCCACCCGACCAGGCACGTTGGTTTGGTCCAAGTGATGAAACCTCAAGGCTTCGTCTGTATTAAACTATACTGCAAGGCCATGACTGAGCACATTCAACGGCTGGGCATTGAAAAACCGAAGACGTTCTTGCAACAATGACCGATTAAAGGCCTAAGAAATATAGATAAACTTCATAATGTTGGATTCCTGCTAGAAGAGGTCCTTTCATGTGATATTATTTGGGATCGATTAGCAACCAGTGTGTCCAAATGTAGCAGGAAATCAGTTCCTTACTGCATAAAGACTGTTTTCTCTCAGAACTAGAGCTGCAGTGATTTGTTAATAAATCCGTGGAAAGAAAAATAATTGAAACCATTTAGATCATTAATTCAGTTTTCAAGCAATAAAAGCCAGAAATTGTGAGAAATTTGATGTTTTTCTGTCATATGTGACAGTAAAGTGTGTATCTCTGAGTTTTTAGACTGTTGGGGGGACAAAACAAGATATCCGATACATCTCCATGGGCTGAGGGAAGTTAGAACAGACATTTGTGATACGTTTAGACAAAACAATTAGTCGATGGTGAAAATAATTATTAGTTGCAGCCCTACTCAGAACTGTTAAAAGAACTGAAACCCAGACTTCCTCCGAGGACAAGCGCAGCAAAGCTACAGTAGGTGATAAAGACTCTGAAATGTGAACATGAAGTCTTCAACCGGCAGTGAGTCCTACTGCTTCAGTACACCAACAACTACCCTCAGTGGCCACAGGTACACCAGTACAATCTAATGCAACACAACGGTCCTGCAAGAACCTCTACAAAACTTTATGAAGGTTAGTTTTTGTTGGCTTTGTCGGAAATATGTAAATTAAATTACTTGTCAACAGAAACTAAACACAGGCACCAGAAAAGTCAAACTCATGGCAGGACAGAAGTATTGGATTGCAATATGTTGTGTGTGGGGGGGGGGGGGGGATTCTGAGAGCATTTCACTAAATGTATGAACAGAAGCACCCAGACCTACGTACGATTACAAGCTTTCCATCCAAACCAACAGTTGACGCTCTACACAAGTCAGGCACTTTGTTTAATCTCTCCGTGCACCATCGGACCTCACCGCTGACCCTCACGTCTGCAGCGCTCGTCCACCAGAACGTCGAATGCCGCTCACACACACGTCTCCGAATCTCAAGTTTATCGTCACTTGCCAAAAACTCACTCGTAACAAAACAAAGTTTTACTGCGCGAATACTCACTGAAAAACATCCACCACTGGACCGACTCTCTGCGCTGACACCTTATTGCACCAAAAGGAGTTTTCGTTGACAACTAAAATCTGGTCGGTTCCTTGAGTAAAACCTGTGAGAGGATATAAACGGCTCTGCTCGGATCTATTGCTGAACGTTGGTTTAAGTCAGAAAGAAAGAGGATTCAAAACTAGCGAGAGGATTAAAACAGCACAAGCTTTGGTACAACACAGGCTGAACTACGAGAGAGGGAAGGCCATGGCGTTGTATTCCAACAGTCTGCATGCAGCTCGCCTCGCAGGAAGGCATCATGCGATGTACAATGCTTCATCGATGGCTGTACGTGGCTTCGTTTAAAAATATATATAATAATAATAATTAAGATTTCATTCAGTGCTATGCGTCTTACTGTCTGGCTGAATGACTGAGAGGAACCACTGGCTTAAAGGGAGACAGAAGAGTAACCGTCGTTTTAAGAAAAAAAAAAAAAAAAAAAAAAAAAAAAAAAAAAAAAAGGGTCAAGCTTTAGTTTCTTTTTCGAGCATTCTGTTGCTGTGGCAGCTGCACATTTGCTCGAGAGAGAGGGAAATAACACATGAATACATTATTATGTATCTAAACAAGCTGACAAGGCACAAACTAAACATGTAAAAGCATCTACAATGAGAATCAGCAACAACAGGCTCAACGGGAGGCTACGGAGCGAGTCGGGTCTTCACTGGCTCCGTTTTCCACCCATGTACCAAAAAAATCATCAGCTTTTGTACTCGCCATTATTTTAACACAAGGGGGGTGGGAAAAACTTTGAGCTGCTGTCCAAATTGGAAGGCGAGGATGTGACTTTAAGAACAAAACAGAATCCATTGTGATTGAAACACAGCAGAGGAGGTGAAGGTGACAGACAGATGCAAGAGATGCAAACAATTGGCTGGTTTCAAATTGCATAATGTGGCTGTAACTCCTCTCTGGCTTACTACTACATCCTTACTACATCCTGCAGTCGCAGCCGTTGTCAGTGATCAAAGCTGCACCAGCACAAGAGGGGGGGGGGGGGGGGGGGGGGGGGGGGGGGCACTTTGACTCGATGCGGCTGATGGGAGTCAGCCACTAAGACTGGCTGAGAAAGATGGAGGGAGGTCGAGGCGTTCAGGCAAAATACATGGTGGTCAGTGTGTCGTGGTGGATCTGAACAGCTTTGGCCAGCGCCGTGGGGTCCCTGCCGTTACTCTGCCCGGAGACGTGGCTGCCCTCCGCACTGCCCGGGGGAAATGATGGAGAGAAGTAATGGAGAGTAACATTTAAAAAAACAAAACAATGAATTAATCCTGTCTGGAGAATGTATCAAATAAATGCCTGCTACATAATAAAGTCTCATAGAGCCACTTCATGGTACAAAACAAATTGATAAAATAAACATTAATTCACCGGTCTCATTCATTTTTTACATTAAACTTGCATAGCCACCAACTCATCTAGACTTTCATACTGAACATTTTCAGATGACACCACACTAGCTATTCTAGTTGAATGTTTTTGCTTTGTCACACATGCTGAGCAATCTGACATAACAGCAAGTCTAATCTGATTTGAACCAAAAGAGTTTCTCCCCACCTGTCGTGCTCTTTGTCAACCAGGTGGTAGCGGGCACGGAAGGCCACCAGGTGGGCGTAGTAGGCCGGTGCAGGGATGGAGACGGAGCGCGTGCAGCGGACGTAGGTGTGGCACAGCTGGTAGGTGAGCAGCTGGAACTCGTCGCCGGTGAAACAGTTGTCGTCCCACAGAACGTGGTAGTGGGAGGGCCGGCTCGTACCCTGGAGGGGGGGTAAAGCAGAGTTAATCGCACCCAAGAGGAAGCAGCTCCGCGGAGAGAGGACTAACAACGAGCGGCTAAAATTAGGGGGAGGTCTGGTTACTTGATAGAAACTCATCCATCCAGCCTCTGCTGGTGAAGTGTGGTTGAGGAAGATTAGATATTCTTTAATATTCTTTCACCGCTGGTAATGACTCATTTCAGGAACTTGCATCAGCGATCCAATTCCTTCTGTTACCAACAAACCATCATGACCATAGCTGAGGGTCGGAACGTAGACTGTATCTCCGATTTCACCTGTAGGCCACCGCAGTTCTCAGAGACGCTTGGAAAGGAACGTTCTAATATTTTCAATAAAGATATTACACGCTTTTATAGATGTTTATTCAGGTAACTATAACTGCATTGCTTGCAAAAATGTTAAAGATGTTATTATTCCAAAGCTCCTTTAGTTGTTGAGCCATGCCTGGCGATCGGATTGCGTATCGGCGATCTCGAGTAACCACGATTGGACAATATGAAAATACAAACGTCCACCGTTTTTCCGATTTTCAACATCTAGCATTCATACAGAAATTTCTTCAGAAATTGTCTTCTCAAGTTTGTTTGTGTTATTGTGTGACTTTGGTGTTTTAAAAAGGTTAGTTTGGATTCACTATAATCACACAGTCTATGGATAAGCGCCTCATACAACCACAGTTCAAAACATCTGAACTATCCCTTTAAATCTGCAGCATTCTGGCCACCACAAGTGTACTGGAGTAATTCAGTAAAGGCGATGCAAACAGAAGAAGGAATACTGCTATGTATATATTTGCATCCTGCATTGAATCTATCACTATGGTTCTCCACAGTGTTGAATGGTTTTCAGTGAGTTTAGGTTTCAAAGCGTACCTGGATTCCAGCATGGCTGCAGAGGTAAAAGTCAAACTCGTAGGGGTGGGTGATGTCTGTGTCCACTGTGGTGCCGGCAGGAATGTTTCCACTTCGTCCAACCTGAGAGGGAATTTAACAAACTGATCTCAGAAGGTCAAAATCCCTTGTATAGGCGTGATCAGTGACCTCGATTTCAAATTCCTCTTTAATACCCCTTTTTACCCATTTTGGTAGATAACCTTTGACCCCAATTTATCAGATGAATCAAACAGATATAGAAAGTAGGCAGCCATAAAAATTACAAGACCCTCAGAGTACCACTGATAACGTGCCTCCTCTGTGTTACTCACCCGCTCGTTGCGATCTGCACAGAAGAGGCGCGTGTGATGGCGTTTCTGTACAACAATGTACGTAATCCCCGGCTGGTAGTCCTTCTCTAGACCGATGCAGGCCTCCCTGATGGCCAGCAGCTCATAGTACAGCACCTACACAGAAAAGTCAAGAACTTCAGATCATGTGTTCACTCCATATAAGGAAACGCAACGTGCAAGAATTCAGCAAAAATGGAGAATAAAACAAGGAACCAGAGGTTATACCTGTCTGAACTGTCCCTCTGACACTCCGTCCCTGTAGAAGATGATCCTGGTTGGCTTGTAGCGGGTCGATTTGTAGAACTGGATCAAGAGCTCTCGCACCATGGAGGCCAGGTCCTGGATGACCTCCTGTCTGGGCCTCTGGACCCGCACCGTAGCGCAGTACCTGCTGGGGTGGGCGTCCATGCTGCCCACCACCTGTAGAGGCACAGCATCAGTCACATGGGTCAGAAACGCAATTACATGCAAAAGCATTGCAACTGACGAGCAGTTATGAAATCATTTTTCTGTGCTTTGTCAGTAATGCCAGAGAAATTCCACGATTCTCGATACCCGATTCAAAACCACGGTAAAAGAACAGAAACCAAACAAATACTTTTGAGCTCGTATTAGGAAGTTAAACAGCTAATAACTTCCTCTCTAATATCTATTTTAAATTAATGTGAAAATAATAATATACCTTGCCTAATATTATTGTTTTCTTTACTGAATAGGGCTTGAACGCACCATAATTAAACTCAATGATACCTCCTTTAACGTTAGCTGTTAGCCTCGAAGAACTGCGATGCCAACCGGCTGCTAACAGCTAACGTTATCTAGCGCTCCTCCTGCTGATTTCAACACGTATTTGTTGTTCACATGTAGCATTATCAGGGAAAAATAGGGTGTGTCCCCCGGACGCATTGATAGTGAGTTTACTGTGTCCTTTTGGATAGTCTTGAGCCTTGTTATAAAAACTCTAATTAGGCCATAAAATATACAGGAAACACTGTTTTGTGCTTTTGGGCAGTAGACATGGGCTGATATGAGCAGCGTATGTGAAGAGGAAATACAAGATTGTTGGCCATTTGTGCGTTATCGAAAGTGAAGTCTCACCGCTGCAATAGACGGCTTTTTCCCGTCTCCTGCTGGAGGATGAGTGACATCAGCCCCGAGGAAGATGATAGGCTGCTGGAACACAGAGGGTCTGGATGGATGAAAAGAGGCACACAATGAATCAATCAGTCATGTTGCAACACAGTCTCCTTTTAACAGCCAACAGACTGGCAGTGAGCAAAGAGAAAAAGATAAATGTCAATGTGACCACGTTAAGCAAAGTATCTTGTAAAAATATAAAGACTGAAGAACACTCGTCTTAATTTGTTGTGTTCATTTTACCGTTGGTGTGGAACCAAGATGTTGTTGATGCCTCCCAGCTTGACGTTGATCTTGAGGCACAGGTTGGAGAGGGTCTGAGGGGACGTCTTCACTACGTTCTTCACCTGCACACACTGGGTGGCCATGCCAAGGAGGGTGTCGCCCACCCGCTTCACCTCAGCTGTGGGTCAAAGAAATGGGATGTTGCTTTAACTCTGCAACAACTGTTTGAACTTAAAACGCCTCACAAACTTCATATGACTGAAGTGAGGCTACTTTTTATGTCCTATTAACGGGTAGCAGGAGCCTCGAGGTCAGAGCTTTAGATCCAACCGTTCTAATCTCACTGACGACTTCAGTTACTATTGTTGTGCTGCGGGTTTCTAAATAGTTACTCTTCGTACCATAGACAGGCGTTTTCCCCGGCAGGATTACGATGATGAGCTGCAGCCCAGCGTAGGTGTTCTTCAGGTGTCTGAACATGGGCTCCACGCTGTCGGCTCCCTGGGCGTATTTACAGAAACATGGCTGGCCTTGGATTGGCATCCCAGCATCCTTTGAGATTTTACGCAGCTGGTCAGTGAAGCTCCTGAGCATGAAGGAAAAAAAGAAATGACCATACATGAACATTTGTTTATTAATATCACTACCAATATCCACTACCAATGGGTATTGCGACCCATGGATGTAAAGTCTGAACTTCCACTTGTCACTTAAGGAGAAACTAATCTGTGCTTTTTTATCGTAAGAACATTTTTGCAACTGAAATACTGTTTAAAAGTTTAACTTTGTAATTCTCAAAAAAAAAAAAAAGACCTTGCTTTCTATTTATCTAAATACATTTGACTGGTTTCTTTAAATGTGAAATTTTCACTATAGCTTCCAGAGACTTTATTTTTATTTCAGATGCAAATATATGTATCATCTTACATTCAATCCGTCGATACTACACTGAACTGAGCAACAACAGAGATTTTTGTGAACTCACTTCAGGATCTCTTCTCGGCACTGCCTCTGGGTGGCGAAGCAGGCGATGGCCCACATCTTGATCTCCACTCCGGTGTGAAACTGCTTCCCCCTCATGTCCCACACGCCGTGGCTCGGTGTGGCCACCGTGCGGTTCTGCAACAACAGTGCAGGGTTGATCTGCTGGGACTGGCAGTAACACGGACACAAACGGTACAAAAGGACACAGACAACGTATGGATTCAGAGATTCAAAAGGAGTCGGCAGCCAGTGGGATCTCAAGATCAAGGGCTACTGTGTAATTAATGGGCTGACATTGGGTGATTGGCCGATCGTGGCATTAGAGCCACATTCATTTGTAGGTTTAGTCTGTGCTTGCTTCTCATTGGCTCATGCATTCATTTTATGGCAGACATGCAAAACAGACTTCTTTCAAATTGAAACAGCTTCTACATGTGATCTCTTTACAAAAGCATGCATGTGTAAAACAGTGTAAAAAGACAGCAAAGTCCAAACGATCACAGACAGAAAGAGTAGAACAGACGTGTGCGATGCAATCAGAGATAATTGTAGTGTACTGTGTGAGCA
The DNA here is from genome assembly GCF_004355925.1 of Anarrhichthys ocellatus. NCBI lineage: Eukaryota > Metazoa > Chordata > Actinopteri > Perciformes > Anarhichadidae > Anarrhichthys > Anarrhichthys ocellatus. Next base: position 991,473 of record NW_022280114.1, read on the forward strand.
CATCAAATGTGAGAAAAATAAATCTATAGATGTTATCACAGGGTTTCCCCACAGAATAGCCCGAGTGTAGCTCGTTTTACATTTTTGGTTCTGGCACTGAAATTCAGAGCCACGAAGCATCAAGATGTCAGGATTGTAAATACAAATTCAAACTGGGGGAAACCTTGCAGTCTCGAACACACACACACACACACACACACACACACACACACACACACACACACACACACACAATTTAAAGGGAAGGTACCATAAAGGGTTCAGAGCTCACCCTGCCGCCATATTGCAGCATGGGGGCCGGCAGGACGCGGCCCGTCACCTGAGCCATCTCATCTCGCACACGGAACTGAAACTCCTGGACGAAGGGGTCGGCCTCGTAATTTGCACTCCTCACCTGAGGAGAGAGAAAATTATTATGATATATCATTATAACAGAAAAAGATAAGCACGATGTGTGTCCTTTTGTCTCTCGTCCACTCACCAGCCTGCTGATCTCCTCCTGTCTGTCTGGGGCAGAGCGGGCTGTTGCTTTGATCATGGTCGATGTCTGGTTGTCAGTTAGTTTTTTAATACAGCGCTGTCCAGGTACAATGTTGCACACCTAAAATGGAAAAAAACATCAGATCAGGCTAATTCATATCTGAATACAGCCTGAATTACCATTTTGTTTCACTTCATTCGTTCATTGTGGTCACACAATGATCTGAAGAGTGCAATGAAATGTTTTCATTGGTCGCCTGGTGTGTGTGTGTGTGTGTGTGTGTGTGTGTGTGTGTGTGCGCGCGCGTGTGTATATCATTACAGCCTTACTGGTAATGAAGACAACTACTGTTTTTTTTAAGTCAAGAAAAATGCTGCGGTACCCGTTACACCTGTGCAAGGCACTGAGAGGCCAAACCCAGACCTGACATTATTTGTCACTATAAGCATTGCCGGTCCACCTTAAAAGATCAGCCCACCTTAAGTGAGCCTGGGCATAAGTTAATTTTCAGTAGGTGGCAAGCAAGACAGGGGAGCTTGGCTTGGGTCTTGAGGTGCAGACACTGCATTGCTACTTTCACAGCTATAACGTTACTACTTATTTCATATTCACCATTGCGCTAATCTCCCTCTCCCTCTTTCTGTCTCTTGACCGCACACCGAGTAACATCACACACAGCGTCAGATCGATGTGCTGAACAGAGATGACATGCGGGTGGTGGCGGCAGTTGAATAAAATCATGTAGTTGGAAGAAGACTAAAGCCAAAATACCCCCCCAAACACGTCCTGTAATCCCCACCTCTTTCCCTCGTTCCCAAAATAGAGACTGGCTCCTGCTGCTCGTGCTGTGCACTACAGTACTCCACATCAATACAGCATCATAGAAAGCAGAGTATGTACTGAAAATTATTCCGTCGGTTTCTAAATACCCTGGTATACCGTAATACCACCCAAACCTACTCGTTACGCACACTTTACGCTGCTCTCATTCCAATTTAATACATGTGGATTGCACTTAAACCCGGCCTTGGCCAGTTTCACAGGCTAGTCCAGTGAGCATCTTGCACGCAGCGTTTTACACGTTGATTTCTTCAACACTTTTTGAGTAAAAGGCACACTGAAAAATATTAAGTGCATATTATGTGCCGGTGCACCTAAATGAGGTGCACCAGTGTGACCAATGGAAAAGGTTTGGATCCCTCTGCATCTAATTACAACTGACAGAAGCTGGGGTACTTCACTTGCATCTGAAACACACTTGCTGCCATTTTTCTGTCACTGTTGTTCATGAATTATCTGGACCAATTGGAGTTGGCTGCGGTTGAAAGGCTGGAACCAGGCTGACCTTCAGTCATGCCGAGGCACGATATTATCTAACAGTGTGTTGGGTATAAAACGGGATATTTAATTCATGGTACTGATAGAATTTTATATTTCACTGGTTTATGAGTAAAAGTGAAAATGAGCTTTGACTCTCTGAAATAGAATTTGAATAAATTTGACAGCAACAATGTTCTCAAAAGGTTTTACCAGCATTTAGCAGTGGAATCACACAGTCCCCATCAGTCCTTACCTCCAGGGGCAGATAGGTGTGTTTCTGTTCCTGGCCCACCTGCAGACAAGGCAGGTGGGGGTACTTTAGCTGCAGGCTGTACTTCTCTCTGAAGTACTGCGCCACTGTACGCTCAACTGTCTGACCGCTCTCAAGCTGCAACGGAAATCTGTGGATTTGAAGGCAACAAGGAATCCCCCGTTAATGAGAGCCAATGACAGCTTGGATTTGAAGCTCACAGCTACCGGGGTGCGATGTAGAAAACGTACGTCTGGAGGCTGGCAGGGCGCCGTGTTACATTGCAGACTCGGTACTTCCTACGCATGGTTCCACAGTGTGTCACTTCCACTTTAAGACCTGTGAAGAAGGAGGAATAAGCATCGTCACTTAAATGTTGCCAACGAAACAGTGGAACAAATGACCAGGCATAAAAGCCTGCTTCACCAAGATTCAGCTCTCGTCTGTACCTCTTTTATATAACAAATAATCTGTCATAAGATACAAAGAATCTACTCAACTCCTGGGGCTGTATTCATAAAGATTCCAAGTACAACGAGCTGCTCTTAGTGACTAAATTCTGAGAAATTAAGAGAATGATGATGATGATTTTCTCAGAGGTTCCCCTCACAGTAAAGACCAGATCCTGGTGAAGATAAAAGTTAGTCACAAAGCATCTTAGCCCTTCAGAGAGCTGCTAAGGAGAAAAGCTGTGGGAGGAGGACTTTTGAGGGTTTCTTAAGCAGATGAGAAAATGGTGGAGAGAGAGGAGGAGGAGAAATATTCTCCAAACGCTGAATGACAGTGGGTTAATGAAACGCCACAGATTAAACCGTGCAGTGATTGTATTTGTGGACGATCTCGTAAGAGATGCGCTCACATCTCCAACCCAACGCAAACCACGCCAGAAATGAAAGTAATCGCAACACTAAGATATTTGGGGACTGGAAAGACGCAACAGTGTTCGCTGGTTTAAAGATTTACATGCTGCTTATATAGACTAGGCTAGCAAGCACAGAAACTAATGAAAGCTCAGTCATATCCCCTCGTCAATACCAAATATATTAAGTTCTATAATTGGCAGCATGGTAAATATATTTAACAACTATCGGTGTGTGAATAGGCTACTGTGCAAGTAGGCCTGTTTTGGGCCTTTTGTCAGCTACTTTTAAAGTAGGTATATGGCTCAAATTGTATTCAACAGAGATGCTCATTACATAAAATAATATTCACAATTACACCATGAATAGAGATTGAATTCCACTATTAGGCCCATCGATTTCACCGTCCGTTCTATGCCCATCACCACTAAAAGTGCATCGTTCTTTCATTCCTAACCATGGGGTCAACCACACCTCCTCACTAAGCTAAAGGTTTCTGTGACGTTTCCTAAATCATTCCCAAGCTAGGACTTTCCGGCTACGCTAGGAGATCTCAGAGAGTATCAGAATGTTTGTGAACACGGCCCCTGGAAGGTAGAGCCAATAAATACCTTTTAATTATAGTACTAGTCTCTGAAACCAATCAATCGATCGTGGGTGAGGGATGATTGCATACGTACTGTTACAGTTTATGCAACATGATGGAAGGAATCCCCTCCAGGTGTTCCTGAGATATCGCATTCACATATCTTTCTGTTTGTAAGTACATGAAAACAGTAGCTTCCCAAACAACAACACAAACAGCCAGACGGGGTAAGGCAACAAAAGCTGCCTTTCCTTGGCGACATACCTTTGATCTCTTTGGTGAACTTGACCCTGTGGGAGTCAGTGAGAGGGCGGGGCTGCTCGTCAATGTTGTGAATGTCCAGGACCTCACACATGAACTGGATGACTGGCTGGGCTTTATAAAACGCTGTGGCTGACACTGAAAAGATACGGGAGGAGACCAAACTGTCAAATCACTATTGTACGGATTAAAAGAACAAGCTATATTGTGTTAATTACTGAACTTAAGAGGTGCTCGTATGTGTATTTTGTTTCCTTTGGACAGAACCTGGCTAGCTGTTTCCCCCCCGTTTACAGTTTTTGCGCTAAGCTAAGCTAAGCTAAGCCTACCAGCTGCAGCTTCACATGTACTTTACAGACAGGGCATACTCACCATCGATGTTGAGCATCATTTTCCACATAGCTGGCCGCACTGACTGATGGAATCCAAACCAAACCTCTCTTCCTCCACCTAGCGGGTGGTCGTAGCCCTCTGGGGAGGAGAAGAAGGATCGTCCAACAGGCGTGTACCTGATGAGGACAGACAGGGTCACAACGGAGACACAAAGAAACTCTACCTGGGATTTGAGTTGTGTTCCCCGTGTGGTTCACTGAGTGCAGCAGAACACAATCGCTGCCCAACTTACAAGTTCGTTCATGTTAACTAAAAACTATTTTGGTTAATGGATTTAGCAAATGGCAAATTGAGGTAGAATACATGAAAGGTGACTTTTTTTTTTACTTTTAATCATTTTGTCTGTGTTGTATTTAAAATCCCACTTGGGCCACCTAATATAGGAAAAATATACCCACCTTGAGTATTGTTACAATATGTGACAACGCCATAATACATTTAGGGAGCGCTACAGTAACTCATATTTCACGACCAGAAGAAATCTTTACTGCCATTTAGATCAAACTTTTATCTTCGTTCTCATCTTCATAAATTTAATAGGTCCTGCTCTGTTATTTTATTATATTGTGCATTTTCCATACTTAATATTTTTATTTTATTGTGTAACCCTGTTTGCTGCTGCCACAGACAAATTTCCCCTGGGGGTTGAATTAAGTATATTTCTATTCTATATTGAAAACTGAAATATTGTAAAGGTAAACTACAGCATTTGGCCATCAATTTGAAGGTTTAACCGTAGTAATTAGTTTATTCCCATCTCAAATATTTAGCTACAATAAGATATGATTTGAGGTATTTTAGTATGAGGTCTGAATCTCTTTACTATTCTTTGGAAATATTCCTATGAAAAGGAAGCTACAAACAAATCTTTGTAGATGGTCATGGGGAGAAAACTCACTTCATGGAGGGCAGGTGTCGAAGGACGACGTCCACGGCGTGAACGGGGTTGGTGCTGATGGGTTTCTCCAGGTCCACCGGCTCGGCCACGGCGCGTCCCGTCAACACCTCGTGCAGCATGTGCCAGCTGACTAACGACACAAACCTGATGGTGACTTTAAACGGGCGGTCCTTCCCACCGTCACCTGGCAGGGTCACATCCAGATCGACCTGAAGAGGAAAACAAGGATTTTGAGATCAACAATAAAAAGCCTCACGCCAATGAGCCCATTTTCAGGATGTCCCATTGAGAAGAAGAAGCTGAACTCTACTTTTAATGTTGGCCCAGACAACACAAACTTTGATGTTGTGTCTTACCCCACCGGTGGCGACAGGAATGGGTCTAGCGGTGTAGAGGCTTCTCTTCCCATCGTAAACTGGCAGACAGTCGCCAAAGATGGTCACCTTGAAATGCTGAACCATGGAGTCCACCACCTCCCTGAAAAGACCACCAGGGATTAAAAAAATAAAACAAAACACATCACCACAATCAACATGCAGCATGAATCCAGGACTAAAGAAGTATTCGGTCTCATCGATTCACATTGCAAATGGTCTACAGCTCTGCCCCGTTACCTATTGACCCGGCGAGGACATTTATCAGGCTTGATGTCCACCTCGTACAGATAGACGTCGATCTTGGGTATTTCCACCTGGAAGCAGTTGGCCAAAAGCTTGATGGGCTTCCCAAGGGTGCCATAGCCAGGTCGCCTTGGCAACGTGAAAAGGACTGGGGGTTCAGCGGCTGCTCCAACGTCTCCTATGACAACAAAGACCAAAAATCAATCAGTACAAGTAAACCAATGTTTACATCACACGCAAATGATGTCATTGCTGTAATGATGATTTGAATATGCTGTCATATTACAGTAACGGTCTTAATAATTCAAACGTATAGTGTTCGGACTAAAGATGAGCGCTAACGTGGCTCCACATCTGTTGGACGTAGTTAGGAAACCGTTCACTGACACAATATTCATGTCAACTTTATCTACGATCGGCATTTATGTCAATTCCGGACCATCTGTGTCCCAACATTCAAACGTCTCAAAGCAGCTCCAACAGAACCCAGACCAGTTAACAAGAATGTACTGTACCCTTTCAAAGGAGCTGTGAGAGGAAGGAAGTGGTTAATAAGGTGGAAGGAGCTGGCACAAAAGAAGACGTTAAATATTTCCTCATGTCGAACTGACAAAACGGAAAGAAAAGGGGCTGACGCTGTATGGACCATATAGACAAAGGCTACGGAGATAGGTGGTGACATATTAAATAAAGACCAGCTCCACGGTCACAGACGTCTCCTGACTGACGTGGCCTTTGCCAGACGGAAGGAGAAGTGGGCGGGTGACACACCACGCCGATCTGACACCAATTTTCAGAAATGCCAAACTGGAAAGTACTCGGTGCAAATCACACGACCGCACAATTTCCATAAATGTGAGTCAGAGGATCCACACACAATAACGTCTGCACACAGACCTCAATCTGTTACGATACCAAGAGGTGGGCTTTGTTTGTAATGAAAGAATGTAAAAAAAGTGTACGGCCAAAAACGAGCATCAAGAATGAAAGTGGCAGTGAAATGAGTGTGACAGAGCAGCTGTGGGTTGAAAATATAAGACTGTTTCAGCTGCTGTCAGGGTGGAGGGCTGACCCTGGACCTGTTGTAACCAGGCATCATTCATAAAACACTGCTCTTCCTGCTGACGCGTCCCCAGGCCCCCTCCTCCCCTATGCCGTTGCCACGGCGCCTATGTTGCTACAGTTTCTCCCCGGCAACTAAAAGCATGCTGGGCAGGAAGAGGGAACAACAGGCGCGCACAGATTTGTCTCATTCATCTTGGAGCTCCAGTGACAAAAACTGTTTGAAATATGTCTTTTGAAACTATGTTTTACTCTATTTGTATGGTCAGTAGTTGATTATTTTGATGGCATTGTGATAGTCGTTTTCTTGGTTACGTTATTATGTGATGCAATATTGAATAATATCCAGTGTTTCTTCTATTTACCGGATGTAATCAGTCTGTTTTGACCATTTCCGACCTGATGAAGATCCTAGAGAAAGGCAAGTCAAAAAGTGACAACAAAAGGAACTAAGCCTTCAATTTCTATGAGGAATTATGGAAAACATTCTGATGCACCAGTAATGACCCCAAAACACAAAAGTTCACTGTAGAATGAGCAACAATGTAGCGATAGATGACCTCTTATCAGGCTGCTTCATGATAAAAATGCACCGCACGACCAATAGCAGCCCACCAAGAGCTGACATTCAACCAATACACACACTTCGAGAGAGTTCTTCACTGATGAACCGTCTTACAGTCCAAACGTCGCTACTCTAATTGGGGGTGGTGGCCCATGGGGACTCGGTTGGGGAACCGCAGAGTCGCCGGTTCAAGTATGGTATATGGACCGATAGCTGGACAGGTGCCAGTTCGCTTCCTGGGCACTGCCGAGGTGTCCTAGAGCGAGGAGCCAAAGCTAGCTATAGGACGATGTGAACTTTTTATTTATCTTATTTATATTTGCCCGATAATCCTGGCCAAGATAATTTCAATTCCTTGAATATTATACAGATAATGATTAAAATATGCTTACAGTGGCACTAAACCATACAGAAATCCCTTTACTTAACTAGTTAAGAAACGTATTTTATTGCATTACAGACAGGACACATATGTTTTCTTAGTGAATGGGTCCATGTGTAATGTGTAAAAAGTAACACAGTAAAGAAATTTAATTTCCCCTCTCTGGATCAATAAATTATGTATTTGTATTCTAAAACTGGAGACTAACAATGTGTAAAACTTATATACCGTTCAAATAAATATTGTTTTAACCCCTTTACACTCGTGAAGTGCGGATATTCTGGACAAACGCTTTTGAAACAAGATCAAAAAGGCCAAACATTTTGAGCTTCCAGCTTCTCAGTTGTTAAGGTGTACTGCTGTTCTCCGTCACCACTATAAATGTAATATATAGTAGGATTTTGTACAGTCTGACAATGTTTTAAAATTTCAACATACATGTTACTGTAACTTTGTTCTTTACTGCTCATTCTGTGAAAAATGGGTGCAGTGGTTGGAGAATGAATGGGTCGGTTTCAGTGAACCAGTTTGTTTTTTCCCTCCCAGTCCACCACTGACCCCAACATCAATAATACACAGGCTGTGACTCACAAATTGTGCCCCATAGCAATTAAATAAATTGACTGCCATGCTTAATTGATTTGTAATTAACACAGGCAGTGGTTAACATTATAGTTAACATTATGCAATAACTAGGGTTGCTATAGCAGCAGCTAGTGTGAAAGGCTGCCCTTCAAAACACGCGCGCGCGCGCGCACACACACACACACACACACACACACACACACACACACACACACACCCACACCCACACAGTCTCTCTCAGGCATCACGCACACCTGACGGGATCACCACCTGCCTTTGACAGCCGGCAAAGAATGACGTAGCCAATCAGAAAAAAACCCGTTAGACTGGTTTGGGGCATAAACACACGCTTGCACGCGCACACCGAGGCGCAAAAATGACCGGTAAAACAGCCCCCAGTATGTTACTCCCGTTAGAGCTGGAGATGGGAATTTGAATAGTTTTCAAGCTGAGCCGCTTCTGCACACGTGTCCATGATAGCCTGGTAACTTATTTAAACACAGCGTTAACAACTTAGATCAACTTGCAGCTCCAAAATACTTTATCATGGGGGTCTAGCTTGTGTCTCGCACTCCGCGCTATCTGCAAATAACTCAAGTGCAGCACCTGGACACCAAATTAAGCATGGCGGTTAGTCGGGGGTTCCCACCTGTTGTTCCGATTTCCATTCATGAGGTCTCTGTCCGGATGACCCGGCCCCCAGTAATTACTTCTCCGGTTAAACGTGACTATAGATCCGCTCCCCCGGCTACGCGGCCCCCCGGCTTCGGTCGCTGATGTGTAACCGGGCCGCTCGGGGGTCCCCTCAGTTTAACGTTGAGTATTCTCCCCGACCTGCCTCACCACGGCTGACAGCCCAAAGTTGCACAAAATGTCCCCGCTTCCGTCCTTTGAAGTTCTTCCTGTTGTATCTGAAAGAAAAACCAACATTATGTTCAGTGTCGGAGATGTTTGTGACAGTTTAGACGCGGAGTTGGTTAAATTGAGCTGAGAGTCGTTAGCGGTGGATAAGCTAACAGCGATAGTTAGCTTTAACGGTTAGCCGACGGCAACTAGCAACTCGACACACAAGATTGATATGACTATTTACCCGGTCGGTGGCACAATCCGTCGTCCCGGTTGGTTAACGTGACAGTCCGGTGTTGTTCTTTATCAAATAGCTACGAGGGCTCTGGTTAGGTTCACTATCCCCCGGCGTTCTCCTCGGCGTAACCGGTCTAAAATCTGCTCTTACACCGCCCTCACGCTCGCTAATGTTAATTTCGCCAGAATATAAAATCAAGACTTCCGGAAAGGTGTTTCAAAATAAAAGCATAAATAACGAACAACGTGAGAGTTGTTCGTGAACCAGATGTTTTAGCGTCTGTCTAATAGCTATTATTGTTCAATACAGACTAATAATCAATAGCTGTACCTTTGAGTACATTTTTTCCGCCACAAATGTTATTGTCATGCGCACAACGATTACAAGTGAAGCAGTCCGTGGCAATGACAGGTCTCAGGCTCCCTCCAACAGAAAAAATGTGGATTAAAAAATATGTGAGTTGAACAAAACCTAATGAGAAGAAAAAAGTATAATTAAAACTCATCTGCATGTCAGAGGGATATATATTTTTGTTTTATTTGACATCTATAGTTACTGTCTGCTTTTCAGATTAGGATTTCCCAAAACAAACGCTCATTTTGTAAAATATTAAATAATCCAACCATTGAAATGAAGCTGTTTCCTTGCGACTGCTCACAGGTCGAAGACCTCACTGAGTGTTTGTCAACTAAACCACAAACAGATTTTTCCGTCTTTTATGAATGTTTTTAGAGGCCATAATTAAAGCAAAAATATCAGACAAATAAACACAATTTTGTGCAGCAGAAATGTATATTTGTTTCTACTTTCCAATTCGACCTCTCATATTGGGAACCAGATCAAACTACTAATTGGTACACCAAATACACACTGCTTGTGTATTACATTATACCAATAAAATGACATAATACACATAATGATATACAATTTTCTCAAAGGTCCATTCTACACTACTAGTACTGACTTTTGATACTTTAAGAACATGTTTCTGATGATTGCCTGCTTCTTACGGTCTTTACTTGAATATGAAAGCAGGAGTTTTACTTGAAACTAAGTATTTTTACACATTAGTATTTGTACTTTTACTTAATCTAATGATTTAAATTTCTGCATTTACATGATTTCAATAATATCCCTCTCACTGTAAGAGGAACATCTGACAGGGACGATTGTGGGATTTTCGCCTTATTTAACGTCGTCTAACTTGACGAAGCTGTTGCGCCCTCCTCCTCCTCCTCCTCCACCACCACCACCGAGGGAAATCCGTCAGGAAATACCAAATGTAGAAAACAACGTCACTTCCGGGATTTTTTTTTTCTAAACCATGTTATGTTTTGAAATAACAGCTTGTATTTCAGGTTTTGTGGGTTTATATTCTGTCCTATTCATCCATGTACCAAAAGATACAAAAGTTACAAAATATAACACAGGTTAAACCTACTGTTTCTTTCTGGACATACACACTCCATACTGTAGATGTCTCCATAATCCATATCTATGCCTTTTTAACAGCTTTATAGAAAAACCATAGAAGAAAAATAACCAGGAAATGTTACACTTCATGAGGAATTACCACTGTTTTCCTGGGAGAATTTGATGGAGCTGCCAGCAGCAAACAGGTATGACTTAACACTCTTATAATTACCCCTGGATGCAGGAGCATAAACTGCAGTCCCAGCAGCTGTGAATCAGACCTCTGACTTGTGTTGAATTAGAATGGAAAAGGTGATCAGCTGTTTCAAGAAGAGCCCAGATGCTGTGGCCAGGCTGATATGCTTCCCCTGGGCAGGTGGAGGCTCCATACACTATGCGCGCTGGGGGAACGTCCTCAACAGCTCCATAGAAGGTAACGTGCCATGTTTAAGGGCTGCACTTTGCCCTGTTTAGCTATACTGTTTGGCTCTATGCTCTCAATTTGTCAGATGTTTGTAAATAACACTAATGTAGTCTTAAAAAAAATCAGCAAAAAAGGAAAATTGTGGCAACTTCCCCCAAAAAAAGAAATAAGTAAACACACAAAACAAACCTGTTACAATATGATTGTATTCCTATTTGAAATGTTATAACATCCTTTTGTTGTTGTCACTGTCAGTGTTTGCTGTCAAGCTTCCGGGCAGAGAGAGTCGAGCCAAAGAGCCCTTCTTTCAGGACATGCAGCAGATTGTGGACGAGGTTATTGGTGTGTTGTTACCGGTGCTCAAAGAGAAGCCGTTTGCTCTGTTTGGACACAGGTATGATAAGAAAAAGGGGCTTTATCAGTGACATTGTATCCGTCATGACATCTGGCCCTGCCCACCTCTCACAACTTCTGTTTCTATTACTGTTTACTCGTCCCTGATCTGTTTCTAGTTTCGGGGCCTTCACCGGTTTCGCCGTGGCAGATGCTCTGAAGAGACTGCACAACCTGGAACCCGTTCACATCTTCGTGTCCAGTGCCTCTGCACCTTATGTGAGTGTATTTATTACATTTAACTCTATTGGGGATTATCCACTAAGCATCAATCAGCATGAGTATCCAAGGAGGCTTGGAGTCTCTGTAATTCTCTGTTGATTAAGTGTACCAATGTCCAGATTTCAGTTTATATTTGGAACCCTGATAGCTTGATTGTAACTTATTGCAGACAGTGTCACCATGTCAACAAAGGCTTGTTATTAACCCATGCAATATCAAATCTTAACCATAATATTTTCATTTCCAAAACTTTTGTTTTCAAATTTGCTTTGGAGAGACCAAATGATCCAAAGCTGCATTGTGAGGAAGCAAATGCAGTTCATTTAAAAAAATGTCTTCCTTACGATACAATATCTTTGATAATTTATGGAAGAAAATGACATCAATGACAAAAAAAACCTGTAAACTGAGAAGGACAAGTGAACACCTGTGTGCAGGATTTCTATTTATTCAGAAGGAATTGAATTAGATTCTTACTCGATGGAGATCTACGGACCGAAACATCTGGTTCCTTCTATAATTACACAACTTTATACACCTATAGTGTGTATACTAACTGAAGACAAGAGTTTGGTGTTGACGACAAACCACTAGCATGTTGCCTTTTGTCTTTCAGTCAGAGACGCGCATCAACGCCCCAAAGAGAAGCGAGGTGTCCGATGACGACTTCCTCAAGTGGTTGATTTCGATCGGAGGAACTCCTCCCGAGCTGCTGGCGAACCCCGAGGTCCTGAAGCTCTTCCTTCCCGCCCTGAAGGCCGACCTGCACGTCGTGGAGAACTACAGGTAGTTACAGGCTCAAATTGAACCATTCATTTTAAAATGATCTGTGATTTGGGACGAGTGCTTTGTAGTGAGTGGACCTCCTGACTTTGCTGCAGGTGCCAGAAGCCGGACATCCCGCTCCTCTCCTGCCCCATCACGTGTTTTGATGGAAAGGAGGACGTTCCTCACGACTTACAAGGTCTGTCCCCTCGTGTCCTGCAGCAATCACACACCTGCTCTGACTTATTCATTACAGGGATTATTAAGGTTTCTGGATGCTCCACATCAGAAATTATGGAACATTTGCAGTGTTTATTCATGCAGATGTGCACGCTGCAAATATGGCTACTGATTTTATATTATAATTATTATTCAGTGGGTTTTATTTTTCTTATGTTGTGCATTCTATGTTCATTTGTATTTTTCCCAACAGCTTGGAAAAGCATCACATCCGGAGATTTCACCGTCAGGATGCTCGATGGATCTCACTTTTATCTGAAGGAGTCTGAAAATGAAAAGACGATATTAGACTACATCACCAAGCAGGTGGAAACATCAGAAATGGACTATTTATGATGAATATTATATCTAATGACTTCAATGTTGTTGTTCTATTAATTCATTGTGATGGAAGTCAAATGTGGATACATTCCAGAAGTGTAACATTGTGGAACAAAGTTTGATATTAAAAAGTAATTCATTACAGCTTGATTGTTGATATATCTATATTATGGCTGCAACCAAGAATTATTATATAAATGATTAATCTGATGGTTATTTTTAATTGATTTCAAAGGTTAGTTTGTGAAAATAGTCAGAATATAGTGAAAACTGGCCAACACAAATTCCTAATGACCTTACTTTAATGTGTTGGCTACACCTCACACATTACTTAACATCAGTTTGATGTAAGTGTGCCGCATTCAGCCCAAAGACAAATTTTCATCTGCAGGAATAATATATAATAAAAAAAAAGAAAAGCAGCCATGTTTGACACATCAAAGTAGCTGTGGTTTATTTTATTACAGTCTACTACTTAATGAAATAATCATTTCACTCCACAAAGACTCTTTTTATTTCTAAATCCATATTTAAATGCACACAGTTTAACAGCAGTCAGCGGAATGTTATTTTTTGGAGGATCATAAAATATATGCCCTCATTTGAGATGACATGTCCACACGATACCAGCCTTCATTTGTGAATAAATATAATATGTCTCTATCGTACATGTGACATTTTAATATTGAACTTCGAGAACACACACACAAACAATGTAACAATTCAGATTATGGAGCTGGAATTATTTTCATGGCACTCTCGATTAAATCTATTATCTTTCTAAACAACACAACTCATAAATATCTACATTCTTGAAAAAAAGGTTTCTGCATCACATTCAGGGATGAGATACTCCACCGGGACGGACTTGCAATGTTTGACCGTTTTACTGTGAACCCGAGGGGCAAATATAACAATGTTCAACGCGTGCTGGTAAATAACATGCCCAGCCTGCACACAGGTTTTTACGAGCAGCCTCCCTTTGCTCAGTGAAGGGTGAAGTTAGAGCAAGAGGAGCTGAGGAGAAGGGCACAAAGGTTGTGGGACTGTGAATGTTTGGTCTAGAGACTCGGGAGTCAGATTAAGCAACGGCACGGAAAATAAAACATTCTCCCTAGTCAATATTTTGAGAGTAGACTGCAAAGTCTGAGGTCAGGTTCTGCGCCTTAGGCGGCCGGGGTTAAAGGGAGACGGGGGAGGGGTGGGGGATGCTGCTACATGCGGCAACTGTCTGGGTGAGAGGGAGGCGGCGGAGGTGGAGTCAGCGGCGGCCCGACGTCCATCTGCTGTGCGGCGGGGGCGTCGGCCTGCGTAAAGGAGTCGGTGGATTGAGTGCCGATGCGCAGGGGGGCCAGGTGGCGCAGGTCGCTGGGTGTCCACGGCAGCCTCAGCTGGGCCCGCTGCGAAGGGGCCACCGCGCCGCCGTCGAGCTCGGCCTCCGCCAGCCACGGGGGGATCTGCACCGGTGCCATGGGGTCCAGGTCCGGCATGAAGCCCGGATTCTCAATGCCAGCTGGGCGAAAGAAAAAGAAACGGAGTTAGTGCTGAGAGAGTTTGAGGGTTAGAGACATCGGTGGCAAATAGCATTTATTCAAGTACTGTGCTTAAGTAGTACTTGAGTTTTTAAATTGACACATTTCAGACGCCTTTGAGTTTTAGAAGTTCTACCTAAGAGTGATTTCCCCTCTAAACTTCTCAAATGGTTTTATTTTAATAACTTCTTTAGGCCCAAAGAGGCAAAAAAATAGTCAATGTTTCACGATAACATCGAACCAGACCATGCCGAGGGGCCGGACCCCTAGGTTTGGAACCACTATACTAAAATACCTAACTGTGTTATAAAGTATTTAAATCTAGCTCCAAGACAGTGTCAACAATCGAATAATGTAAGAGAACATGTTGCTGATAATACTTTTGTATCTTTATTTAAGTGTGATTATGACTTTTACATATCACGGATTATTTCTAGAATGCTGTATTGGGACATTAAATTAAGGAACCACTGGTTGAAGATAAGTGGACAAGATGGTGGATTCATTTTACCTCCTGCTCTGTAGGTGACCATCATGGGGAAGGGGTATGAACCGCCTGATGCCTCTAAGCCAGACGCATTGTCTCCCTCTGAGAACTCAAAATCTAAAAAACAAAATAAGAGATAGTTTTTAAAAAAAGCACTTGGACAAATCAGGGCTAATGTATCTATTTTTAAACTGAAACATGGTACCAACCTTCATCACCAGAATAGTAGCTTTTACTTTTGTCCGTTGATTTCCCATTTGGCACCTGCAGGTGGTAGAAGTTTATTTGTAGATTACATTGTTAACAAAGTTACAAAATGTGAAAAGCAAAGATGTAAAACACACGTTTAGACTGTTAGGGCTGGGTATTATTTGCAATTTTTGGTTCTAGTGCCGATTTTTGATACAATATCAGAGTTATACTTTCTTTCATACCATACTTTGATAAATATATCCATCTATTTTTGATTTGACAAAAGAAATCAAAGATCGTACAAGAATTGCCTGAATAAAGTACGATACGGTTGTGAAATTTAAATCGGGTACTATCTGATCAGAAAATATTATCTTATTATTATTAGATTATACATCTGGCCAAATATTTGATGACCGCTTTCGTTGACAGATTTGATACTTCGTGCTATAAACACATTTTGTTTGCATTGAGGTTTAGTACCCAGCCTTTTTGACTATTAAAAATAATTCCATGTATGTTAGACTGTAGACTGTCTAACAAAAATTACCTTTTGCTGCTGGTCTTTCTTTGTGTGCTTGGTAATCGTCTTTGGTGGAGCAACGCCCATCTTTGCAGACTTAAAGGACTCCAAACGAGTCCTCATGGTCCTCTGGAAGATCTCCTGCACCTCGTTTTCATCCTTGTTGACGTTGAAATGGCTCCGGCTGTATCTGTGCCGGTGCTGGACGCCAGAAAACAAGAAACAGAAATTGAAAGAGTCAGTATGACCCACGGGCTTGAGCCAAGTTCCCGGTGTTTTTTTTTTCCTCCTTGTTATACAATCTCCATTATGGCACTGGCATGACAGTGTCAGTGTTTGACATTCAGTAGGAGAATGCCCATGTCGGAGATGTTTATTTTTTACATTTGAAATTAGTTTTATTAAACGGGCTCAGGCTAAATCTGCTGCCATGGTTCAGGCTCAGGATTGGTTCATGTAGGGTCGGTTATGATTTTGCATTTGGGCGCGATCGTAGCTTCTTCTAAAGTAAAAAAAAATAACACTGCTAATGGGTTATTTCTCATTACAAACTGAGGGTGGATGGTTTGAAAGAATTGGGCAATTATGAGGCAGGTGGCATCTAATGAATCATGCTATTTTGTTGTATTATGGGAAATGTAGTATACGGCATTGAGACATAGTCAGGACTAAAAATCTCTAACAATTGATCTCTGCTGCATTCATTTTGATCACTTTTTTTTTAAAGTGCAAAGCAATGCTATGAATACAGTGTGTATAGTGATGTGTTTGAAAATGATGACCTGTTTCCTGCCCTTGTAGAGATGCTGCTGCAGCAGGTGGTGAGTGTTAATGTCCTCTGTTTCCCTCACACCCTTCATGGTCTGCTCGTGCATTTCCAGGCTCACTGATGGCACAGGGTCTCTTCCACTGTGGGGGGGGAAAGCATGTCAGCTACTTTATGTCTTCATCACACTAATAGCACAGCTCTGGTAGAGGCTTCTCAATCAACATGTGGTGGAACATTGGAGCTAAATGATCATTCCTACTATTTTGGTTTGTTTCCAAGTGTGAGGGAAAAACATGAAGTGACTGCTTGTGGTCACCAGGGAGCAGTGTCTGAACAGATCTAATGTAAGTAGGTGTTCAATCAAAACAGTAGATCGACCCTTGTTATAGTTAATTTTTCGATTTTCCTGCTCCTCCGATGCGAGAGTCCTGGAACAGAGGATGTCGTGTGCTGTACAGATTGTCAAGCCCGCTGAGGCAAATTTGTGATTTTGGGCTATACAAATAAACTGAATATAAATTCATATCTGAAATAAAAATAATGAAAGGAGTTGGGGAGTTTTTTTAGTTAATTGTTTGCTCTTGTATTTTCAAACTACCTTCTCCTGTGATCGCGGTGTGAATCAGTTGAATCAAAATGTTTGCTCACCTCATCGAGGACATTGCACTGTGATCGTTCGACGTGTCGGCCATGATGACATCATAGAAGTCGTCGTCGAACTTCTTCTTGAAGTCGATGAACGCGGTTTCATTGCGGACAAACTCCAGAGAACCTCTGCGTTCGCCCTGTAACATCGAGACCAGAGGACTTCCTTTACCGACCCTCCGCTTCCCTCAATGTCCACTTGAACAAAACACACTCGTATGTACTCGAAGCGTACGCAGCACTCGGCCCTCACCTCAGCCACGTAGCTCATAGCATCCTTGATGTTCAGCTGATGGAAGACGTTGAAGACGTAGTCGCGGGCTTTCCTCGCCGACGGCTTCATCAGAATCCTCGACATCCACCTCCCCTCGAAGTGATTCCACCTTCACAGTGAGCGAAGAGACAATTAGAGCTTCATTCAAAACAGTTTACACTGTATTAGTTAAACGGTTCTGAGACGTCTCTACATACTTGTCCCTCATGTAGTTATGTCCTATTTGTCCCGATACATCTTCTATGGCAACAAGCATGTGATCAAACACCTAAACAACGAGAATGGAGCATCTGTAATAGTTGCCTGGTTATGGTTCTTGCTGTTGTGTTTGTAAAAAAGTGATTATTTCAAGCTTTACTTTGTTCTGCAGTTTTTCTACGAGTGTGACCTCCGTCGCTGCAGCTCTTTTGACTTTAAGCCAGTTGACCAGAGGTTTCATCGTTATTCCCTGCGGCAGAAAGAGATTCACAATAAAAGCTAGAATGCGTTTTGTGTAAGAAAGCTACGAAAACAAAATGTACCAATATACTGTTTCAACTCAGGAACACAGGACAGAAACGTGGTTACCTGAAGAATGACGGTGAAGTACACTACGATGAGAGTAGTGCAGATCATCAGATTCTTCTCCTTTATCTTGCTCCCATCCAGCATCGCAGCCAGGCCATACGCGACAGCCCCTCGCAGGCCACCGTAGCTCATAATCACCTGATCTATAAACTCCACGGGGACCAGCCTGTACTTGTTCAAGATCCAGGTGAGGAAAAAGACACCTGCAGTACACAAACCAAGCCGGTTTCGTGACCCCCTGACATCAGACTGTGTACCGTTTGCGCTCAAAACTGACAGCGAAAGACGGGAATCTCACCGATAATTCTGTACACAAAGATGAAGAGGAGCGTGAGGAGGATGAAGCCCGTGTTCCACACCCAGATCGACTTGTCAATGGCCGAGATCCCCAGGAACACGAAGATGATGGTTTCTGATCCGTTGGCGAGAACCTTCATGACATATCTGACTGTGGACACGGACTTCTCGTCCATGTTGGCGTTGATGTACTTCTGGCAGCACATGCCACAGAAGACGATCCTACAGAACAAAAGCCACAGAAGTAAATCATATCCCGCGGAACATGTTTATGGCTTTTAATTCTTCTTCTATAAGACGTATAAAACACTCAAACAGATGAGAGGTTTTTCATGGATTACTCACGATAGGATGGCAGACAGGGAGAGCATCTCAGCAGTCAGGTAGGCGAGGTATCCCAAGACAAAGACGAACGCTGGCTCAATGATCTGGATGTTTTTAGTGCACCTGGTCAGGAGAGAGATCAGCAGGCCGAACAAAAAGCCCACGAGGGAACCACCAAACGCCACCACAAAGAAGGAAACTGGAGAAAGAGAGAGGTCATGTGTGTAAACATGTTATCCAGCATATCCAACACTTGTATTCAACATAGCCCTTTGTAAACATGTCCATATGTAGAGTCTAGTTAGCCAGGCAGGACTACCTGCACCACAAGCACATGTTACATTCCTCACTGGTAATAATGAATGTCTCTCCTTACTGATTCCTTTAATGATCTCCACAGCATTAATTCCAGATCCTCCCAGTGACACAAATGCATCAAAGACATTGAAGAGCACCTAAGAGAAGAAGAAGAAAAATCTTTTTTTTTAATCTTTTGGAGGTAGAATAACTACTGGACTGATCCACATCTGTTCAACTTAAATGCTTTCTTCCTGAGGTGTGGACATTTCTCTTCATTTTCTGAATCTACTAATGTTCATTCCCAGCAACACATCATTTCCCAAGTCCACTTTGTCTGAACCAATCCGACAGCATCCTATCAGGCTGCAGGAGGGAACCGCTGACGTCACGTTACTGAGCGCCAGATGGAAAATAATTTGATTTGCGTAAAAAAACGATACTGCGGTCAACAAAAAACTAATTGCAATATGCAAAACATGGTTTTTGGAGGTCGAAAATTACAGACGGAGACGCAAATTACATTGCAGTCATTTAGCAGACACTTTCATCCAAAGCCACTTACAATTCAGAGTCTATCACATAAACTGTACGCACAGCTACGGGAGCAATTTTGGGGTTAAGTGTCTTGCTCAAGGACAGATCGACATGCGACTAGCGGAGCCGGGGATCGAACCGCCGATCCTCTGATTGAAGGACGGCCCTGCTATCCACTTAAGAATAGTTGCCCAATGGCATCAAATTTTGGTGAAGAGGAAATTATGTCTTGTTTAGGACTCGAAACTCGGAGTTTAGGACTTGGGACTTGAGTGCAAAGACTTGAGACTTAATTGTGACTTGTAAAACAATGACTGGGTCCCACCTCTGCTTTCTTATTTTTGTAATTATTCCCTATCTGCAGCTTCTATATTGATAATTGACAATATATGCATTGCCTGTCACAAGGTTTCTTTCGTTTTCGCCAATTGTATTAGAATTTCGGCTATGCAGATGCACTTGACCGTTTGTATACAAAATATATATTTTTAAATGAACGTTTTAAACATTTTTTAGAAAAGTTTCTTTCCCTCCCATCAGTTAAATAATATGACATATTATCTTCACATGTACATATTCATGATGATGTGTGACGATTCATTACAGCTGATACATAAAGGTTTGTTTACATAATATGGGGTCAAACCATTCTCATGTCCTTGTAGAATCAATGAGGAACTGGGAAGGAAACAGCAGTGTGCAGGTATTTTTCCATATTTTGGTGCAGATTATTGACACCCAGCACCTGCAACTACAGTGTGGATGTGCGTGCAACCTTTGATGATTACCACATTAAAATCCCCCAAATTCAAGCTGCAAAGTTTTGACAGTACAATGCTTGTTTCAATAAGGCTCAAAGATTTCAGAGTCTGTCATTAGAAAGGTGTGGAAAGTTGAAAGTAACTCATTTGCCCCCTTTCAATCCTCACTGTAGCTTCAATAGAGTGGAATTTCATGATTCATAACACATACAGTCAATGTTTCTTATATGATTAACCTCTTCAAAGAGCTGTTTTTTATTGACCAGTGAGGGATAAAGTTCAGGCAAGGGAACAAGACCTCAGTCAGGGCAAAGGCTCTTATATTGAAGTGCACAATGTTTGCACTCTTTATACTTCGTGTCTTTAAAGTGTAATTTCCAATGATGGATGTCTCAGAACAAACTGTTCTGCTCCTCTGGTAACATGAAACAACAACAACAACAACAAAAAGAACACTGTAGCATACGAACCACTGTCACGCCGTCGTTGAGCAGCGACTCTCCAAACACCATGATGAAGAGGACCTCGTTGACGTGGACTTGCTCGAACACGGCGATGACGGCCACAGGGTCCACAGCAGCAATCAGACTGCCGAAGAGAAGATACTGCAGCAGGCCGATGTCCAGGTCACCTACAGCACCGCACACAGGGCGCGAGATTACACACTACATTTGGATTGTATTCAAAGAGTAACTAATCCCCCATACATGCACATATTGTGTTATGAATATTCATAGTGACTGCCCTCGGCTGGTTGAAACCGGGCTATTGTAAGGGAATTTTGCTATTGGCTGATCCGGAACCAGGTGACGTATATGGAGCCAGCTTTTGTCACCAAATATTATATTCCATTGCTGTCAATAAATCCCCCGAAATGCTACACACTGTTCCTTTAAGGGAACTTAGAAATGTGACAATTCTCTTGCGAGCTCTGGAGCGTCTTTTTTCTATTCTTTCCCCGCAGAATTATGGACGAATTTTGCAGGCCAAATCAGAGGCCAATAACTATCTTCCTGTTGTAGTTGACTGTTCTTTCCTTTTTGTTTTATATCGTCACTCTGACTCACCCCTTCCTATCTTACACCCTTTATAGAAATAAACTACAGAAATAAACTACAGAAAATCTTTTGAGGCCCCTTAATCTGAACATCGCAGAATGATCCTGACCCATTTCACTGTAAGTAGCGGGCAGCCTGCTGAAGTGAAAGTCTCTTACCCATGGCTCCCCCCTTGTGACACCCCCACAGCGACAGCCCCAAGCTGGCGGCGTTCCAGCAGGTCCCAATGACGGCGTAGACCAAGATGGCGCCCATGTTGCTGAAGAAGAGCTTGTTTGGCATGGAATAGCCCGCATCCAGGATGATTTGAGGCAACAGGTAGAAGAAGAACACCGTTGGGGTCAGCTTGAAGGTCTGCACCTGGTCTGCACCCCAAATGATCCCCCCCAGAATGAAGCCAAAGCAGATGAGCAAGGCACTCTCTGGGATCACACTGGTCACATGGTGGTTGGCCTCGATGACTGAGAGAAGAGGAGAAGAAGGTTTTTTTTTTGGTTTTTTTTAATTGATCAAAAACAAATACAATTTATTGTGAGGCGTTCTCTAGTAGGTTCCCACATAAGAACCAAGAGTAGATTCATAATAACCAGTAATAAGACAGAATCTTCTTAGGGCCCATGTTTAATTTTGGGTCTCGGGTGACAAAGTTTAAAACTCATTGCGTCAGAAAGAAACCATAAAACTAAAACTTTGAGAGGTTGCAAAATTTGCAAATGATCAACTGTTGCGTTCGACTGAGAAAGTGACACTTTTTGTTCTGGGCATATGATTAACCAGCCTGGTGACGCGTGTGACGGTTTATTAATCTCTCTGCGTAACTAAAGACAGACTTTTGCTTTAGGTTACTTGACTTAATGGTCTGACAAAGTGACACTTAAGTTGATTTAATAATCAAACCTCCTGAACCGTTACAATAGACCCATTTCAGAATGTTGATTTCTCCTTGCAGCCAACGGGGTTCAACTGTTGCCGTGCAAAAGTGGCTGAAGATTAAATTCAGAAAGCTTGCGATGAAGGTCTGTTATGTTTCGATGCCGTTTGTATTTGTGCATGAAAAGTGGAAAGAAGCTAGGAAAGCAAGCAGCAGATCAGTGTAGCGGGTAAATGTGATGCATCTTTTTTCACCTCTTTCAGCACACAAGTTTCGTGCTATTCAATAGGATCAAATATTAAACAATGAAGTGTTTATAAAAAGATCAGAAACGCTTGAGACACTCTTCTGTTTATCGGTCTGTGTTCATAACACAGACTGCTCACTGACACTGGTTGTTACAATATCAGTCACATAACGCGTTGCAATTTGAAAGATTCTCGCTACGCCAAAACATACCTTCTCCCCGCTGAAAGCCGCTATGTGTTTGTTTGCTTATGTTGCCGGCACTATCAGTCAAATTTGATCAAAGCATGCACAGCTGAAGCAGATCAGCTGAGATTTTGAGTGTTAGAATTTAAATAAAATGGATGTGCTGTTTTCCCAATCTTAAAGTTGAAGCCATGCTTATGTGGTCAATCTCATATATAAACACTTTAAAAAAACTTTCTTTTTAATGAATCCTAGCTCATTTCACAAAACCATTTTAGTTTTTTAAGTTAAGAAAATAGTATGTTTTCATACGAGATAATAGGAATAATTCCTGCATATGCAAACATGTGGAGGATCAGAGACAGTCAGTGCGTGTGGCAACAGGATTACACTTGACATTGTGGGTTAAATATAGCTCCACATTATCTTGTTTGACGGTGGAATCTGTCAGACTGCAAAATCCAAACTATGTGTGACACATAACTCTGACTGGCTGACGCTTTGCTGTTTCTTCTCTCATCTCAAGAAACACCTTTCTAGCACATTCTATTTCCTAAACTGTTTGTTACATACCCAATTTAGCCAAACCAGCCACCAATATCCATAATACAACTAGATAAGGAGCCTCCACATGGTGCCACTTAAAGGTCACGACGGGTATTCCTGTGATGACGCTGGAGCCGTGGCCGTGTTCCGTCTGACTCGAGTTGGATTTGAACTCAGGTGGAGGCTCCGGGTGGGAGCCTCGATGCGTCGGCGCCGCGTCCCCATTCACGGCCGGGACCCCTGAGGTGAGGCGGATCAGTAACACCGACCCCAGCAGCCAAAGGTGTACATATCCGCAGCGTTGCATTTGATGAAAGTAATGCACAAAATAGAGTGAGACAAAAAAAGAAACTGTCTCTCAGATGTTGAGGAGGTGAACTGTCTGCACCAAGGCCGGGCTGAAGCACCGGACAGTGTGTCACACCTCTTATCCCTCCTTGTTTTTGGTGGCTTTGGGCTTCCTCTGTCTTACTCACTGTTGTTTACTATCACTTACTATCTCTTCACTACTCTTTCCCTCTAGTGCTGCATCTTTCTATTTCAGTCTGCGACTTTGTATCCTTCGACGGTCAGCAGCGATGCAGTGAATTCAGAAGTGTGCAGAACCTCGGACTCAGCCTGTTATATGTAGAATATCTCCTCTATGACCAAGGTTGTGTGCGTGTGTGTGTGTGTGTGTGTGTGTTTAGGAGTAACGGATGTCCAAGAAAGGTCTCCGGTTATTCAGTCACGTTTGAAACGTTCACCAGTCATTACTCTGTTTGTGCTTTCCGGCCTCTGAACGCATCAACTCAAGTTTGTCATGTGCGTCTCTGGGAGTGTGGGAGAGGGGGGGGGGGGGGGGGGGGGGGGGGGGGGGGGGGG
>NW_022280114.1:1015673-1029553 GCF_004355925.1 Anarrhichthys ocellatus
GGGGGGGAGTGATGGAGCAGAGGTCATTTGATGTTGAACGGCTACCTGAGCGTGAGTGCAGTAACACTTCCACTGGCTGCGTTGTGCTGAGTAATGATTGACGGTCACGTTACTCAATCCTAAGACTCCCAGCCCCTTAACGAGAGAGATATGAGAAAGCTGTCCTCTAGCAGTCCCGAAATAAACTCCGAGTACAGTACAATGGGGAGGTAAGTCCCTTAATAAGATCATTTCTTTGTGTTGTCTGGAGCTTTTTGACTTGAAATGTATGATACACATTTGTAAAGGATAAGTCCAAAAACTGTCAAAAACACACCAATGGGCCTTGTGATGCACATGTTCACTGAAGTTTATTTTGACTCAACGCTGCATGTGCTGTCCCGGTACAGTACTCACTGAAGCACCAGATGTGTATTACTCCGCAGCTGAAAATAGTTCCCAAAGTATGCGCTTTTTACTCCCGTTTGAATGATTTTGGCTAAAAGTACCAGTGCCCAGCTGTTTAAAGGTACGACTGGTAATCTTCTTCAAAAGACGTTTTGAAAGAGGCGCCCGTCAGTGTTGCTGACTTGGCGACTTTCTTGATCGATTTTGCAACTTTTGGAGCTAGCAACATTCTTTGGAAAATAGTTTGCAACACCGAGCTGGGTTTTTAGGTTGGATCATTTATAAATCAGATTTCTATTCATCTAGTTTCTCAAGAGTAACAACCACTAGCTTTAAGTTAATTACTGAGCTTTTTAAAAAATGAAACAGTATATTTGTGAGCCATTATTACAGATTCATGTTGTCAGAGTAGAAACCAGTGGACTTGGCGCTGAGGGCCACACACAGGGTGGGGGGAGTATTAGGAGACCGACTGACACATTGTTGGTTTTTGATGGAGATTTATTGACTGTATGAAGAATATAGAATAACAGCAGCCTTGTCCTTTACATAACCAGTTACATCACTCCAAAGTGAAGGTAGATTAGTCTCCTTATGCTAACAATTAGGCTACATACTGTGCTTATTCCCATAAGAGCTGATTCATTATGATGGTTTGTTCTGTCCAGGTGTCCCATCCTGTGTGAGCATGACAAGAGACAATAGCCTCAGTGTTAAGACCGGTTTAGTGATTTGATATGTAAGCTCTCGTACAGTCACAGGTGTGAAAAAAGGACAAAGATATCTGAGGATGCTCAGATGGAAATGTATTGTATTATTTGAGTTGATATAACTCAGCATAATTACTCATTACATAATGTGACGACCACTGCTTAGTTTTGTCTATTAAATAGGTAAAGCAGCTTCTTATGTGATAGACATCTTCTTGGTTTCTGATAGTGGTGGAACAAGTATTCAGTTCCTTGAAATACTAATACCTCACTGTGAAAATACTAAAATTCAAAAGTATTATCTGCTAAACTAGTATGAAAAGTACTCATTGTGCAGTAAAGATGTTCTGTGTCAGTGTTTTGCTATTATACTGATGTTTCTGGATTAATATAATTGCTACATTAAGGGGAGACACTACAGGCAAAAACATTGTTGAGATTTATGGTCTATTTTGGTTCCATAACATCTTTCAGACTAGTGGAAAGAAAACATCCAAAATACACATTTGTATTTTACCACTTTGTCTGTTTGCGTTTCTAGATTTCTCCTAAATTCACCAACAGTTAGCATTGGATAATGCCTCATTTCCATATTCAAACAGAACATTTCATAAAACTTGTAATACAAAAGAATATTGTTTTTTATATTCACTATTCGTCGTTTTAAGCTTCGCGGCGATGCATTTTTTTTTTTTGCTGATCCAGCAGGCTTTTAATTTAGTTTAATAAGTAGGAGAATTTTCTCAACCCATAAAGTAACACTTCATCCATCAGTTTATCAGAAACATTATAATTCAAAATCAACAAATTTGGAGATAAATGGTTTTCACTGGACAGTGAGGGTATGAAAAATTGTAATATGAAAAGTAACTACAGCTGTCAAATAAAAGTAGTGGAGTAAAAAGTACTATATGACCATCTGAGATGTAGTGGAGTAGAAGTATAAAGTTACATAAAATGGAAATAATAAAGTAAAGTACCTTGAATTTGTACTTATGTACTGTACTTGAGTAAACGTACTTCACTCCACCACTGGTTTCTGATGTGGTGATAATCCTCTTTATAAGAACACCTAGCTGCACAGTCAAGCATGATCGGCCCCGTCCGGCCTTATTAACTAATGACCTCATATGTCTTGCTGAACAGTAGCTGGCCTTTAACTTAAACCCTTCAATCATTCTAAAGTGACCACAGCTCTGTGCACACTTCCAGCAGCCACAAAGACCATGAAGTCAACGGACTTCACGGTGAAAAGAAAAGATCACGTAGAGGTTGTTTTCAGACCGGGAGTTACAGCAGCTGTTAAGGATTGTTAAAGGAGTTATTGTTCATCACGCTGTTAAAAAACACATTTTTGCTCAATGAAGTGAGTCATTTGTGACCCAGCAGACGCGAGAACCAACAGAATGCACCTAAATTACAACGTCACCAACCGCATAAGGGTGCGACCTAAACTTCTGCAATGTGGAATAATTCCATTTTGATTATACAAAAATGTATAATGTATAAAAAAGGAAGCTTTCCAGCCCGTGACAGATACACAAACCTGCATTTAATGTCCATTGTCCTTCAATTAGCACAGAGCAGAGGGACTCGACTGCAGTGAGAACGAAAGAAAGCAAGCATTGTAAATCTGTGAAGAGGAAATAAGATCTGAAGAAAATTGGCGCCATTGTCTGAGCTACGATCAGTACGTATAAAGTCAACATTTGAATTGCGCCCGTATTGTTTGAGTTCATGCAGGTTTACTCTATAAAACCGATTTGTTCCTTTAAAGATACGTTTGTCAAACCAACCACGAGTTCTTCTTGGAATGAGTGTATGTCAAGTTTCTCAACATATTTAAAGTTAAGGGTAGGCTAATGGTGCAGAGCAGTCAAACATTTATGAGTCCTTTTATCTCTGCATCCATAAAGGTTTGATCCCGGTATGAAATAGTGGATTTTGTGGGAACATTTCGGCGATGTCCTCTAATCCCAGAGTCAATGTTTGCCTTCTACGCGGCCTTTGCTCTCTCTAACGTTTTCTATTTAGACAATTTCAAGTGTGGGCTCAAGATTTCCTCAAGTGGGAATAAATGTTGTCTTTTGCAACCTTGGGAAATTGTTATAAACCCATGCTTGCAAATCAGATTTTAGATTTCAACAAATGCAAACTATGCTGAGTGAAATTGAAATCATGCAACCTCTCAAACTTGTTAAGTTTGGAAGCATTACTCTTCACAAAAACTCAAAAGACAAATGTCAGTAGCTGCAGAAACAGCTGCTAAAATCACTCAAAACTATATTTCTTTGTTATCACTAATAATCTCTACCGTCGGTACAAACACAGCTGTAACATTTGCAGCCTAAAGGCAGCACAGATGACCACTGAAGCTGCCAAGGTGTCTGATTTCATTGTTTGGTTCCCAACATCCGTCATTTCCCGCATCCTATACAGACAACCACAGTCCTGTATTTATGCCAGTGGAGGTGTACACAAACACATGCACGCAGACACACACACACACAAATGCATGCCCATTCATTTACATTGTCCACAGTGCCGCAACCCATTTGCGTCTGTTGTGTATACATGACATGCTAATGACCGTCCTAGGACGAGACACATGCTTCATCTGGCGAAGGTCAATCTCTCTTAATGGCCCCAATTATGTCCAATTCCTTATTTCAGAAGTGTCCAATCAAAGCGTCCAAATTTGATTCACAGACATCTTAAAAAAACGTGTAACGTGTTCTTATCCCACGTATAAATATTTTACAGACCCAGTTACACACAAACCCTAAACTTTGGAATGAGGTTGGGCGATATGACGACTTATTAAATACCAATAACCACATACTGGCATGTGGTTATTTTATAAATTAACGGTTTCTTGATTGAATTTCCATAAAAATCCCTATATCACCTCACGTGAATTTAATATACAGCATTGAAGATTGTATACACATCGCCATTGGTGGAAAGTGACAGAGTACATTTCCTCATGTACAAGTGTGAGGTACATTATTTAAAGTTACTACAAGGAACTTTTTAACTGGTTGAAACCGTCTCAATTCTATATAGTTATTCTGTATGCCTGTCTTCAGTTCCGATTCTCTGCGAAATCAGGCAAAGCGATTCACGGCATGCAGGTTCTCCAAAAACTCCTTCAGCTAAGACTCTAACAGGGACAGCCCAACGCAGACAGACCCACATCTGGCTTCACAGCCGCCTTCCCCCAATAACTGGAGCTCCGGCAGGAGGAGGAGAGCTCAGCGCTCAGCAGCAGCGGCTCCCTCCCCGCTGGGGGCCAACACCAACACCACGCTGCTGAAGGCCCAGGCTGAACCGCTGGAGGGAAGGGAGGCACCGCAGAACCAGAACCAGGACTATGGGTGGCAGACTGTCAGACCCTGCTACTGTAAAAGGTTAAGACTTTATCTGCTGCTTGGAGACCCCAAAATCAACACAAAATGAATGTTCCTCGTAGCAGCTTTAAGTGTTTCCACTTTATATTGTGTCATACTACTCCACTTTTCATTGAAATAAGTGGGATGGACAAGATATTAGAAAAGCCTCTGAGTATAATGCGAAACAATTCAACAACATCACAAACTCCAGCTTCTGGAATGACCATCAAATTCATTCAACACCTCAACAAGTGACCATTATAACCTTCATGTCGGTAGGGTTTATTGCAGGACCGTTGTATTAGACTGTACTAGTTTTAGCGACAGTAACTGTGCCTAATAAACTGGCTGCTGAGTGAATGATCAGATATGATACATTTTAAAGCTTAAACTACCCAAAATAAATTCAAATTAGCTCTACCTCATTCAGTTACAACATTAAAATGCTCATACATAATAACCATAGACTTATAAGAAGTGGACGTAGCCAACGTGACGTCATCCTGTGGTTTGTGGACCGCCGCTCTGAAGCCTAGAGTTTGTCGCTTTCTTGGTTTTTGGACATCACAAGTGACTCAAGGTGGACTCTTAGTATCTCCTAATGAGACATTTTTAGGCAACCAATTAATTCTCACCAACTGAAAACAAACTGTGCAAGGGTTAAAGTTCTAAGACGAAAACATGGACAACTCCCAGACCGGACAACGCTGTGGTAGCGACCTGTCAATCACCGTGTAGCCCTGCCCTAAAGCATACTCTGCTTTATGGTCTGTTTGACTCTAAATGGATCATAATTTACTAAATGAACATCATGCTGTATTGAAGAAGACTTGAAACTAGAGATTGAGACCATAAACTCATGTTTACAATGTTTACTGAGGGAATAAATCAAGAGAGAAGTAGAGTCATTTTCTCATAGACTTCTATACAACCAGAGGAGTCGCCCCCTGCTGGACATGAGAGAGAATGCAGGTTTAAGGCACTTCAGTGTTGGTATAACTTTTCAAACCCGGGGAGGTTGCAGCCAATAATATAATATAATATAATACAATATAATCTGAAAAGAGTTTTACTTTTACTGTATAAATACAGGACTTTTACTGTATAAATGCAGGACTTTTATTTGCTGCATCATTGATCATTTTAATAAACTAGAGGATCTACGTACTTCTTCCAAAGCTGCTATCAACCATCTTTACCTTGGAAGTGTGAATTCTGCACTCTACTCACTGACTAATGACAATCTAATGTTACCTCGACTTAAGTCACCGCAAAACGTTTATAAAAAAATATGCTAACCTAAATCGTATTTAGAGATAAAATAACCCTTTGGGGTGTACTCCAGATAAGCCCTGCATAGACAAGACTTGTTAGGACTCACTGATCTTGCAGAGCCAGCTGACCAGGATCCAAAGGGCCACCAGGTAGGGGGTGGAGACATGGTGCCACTTCCAGCTCACAATAGGCAAAGTGGTTATGGGCCCCCCTTCATCACCACCTTCTCCGGCAGCACTTTCATGATCACTGTCACCATGTCCACTGTCAGTTCTGGAGTTTGTGGCGGTCCCTTGATCGTCGTGTCCTCTGTCCACAGAGCCAGGGTCAGTGTCGTGTCCTGTCTCCTCACTGGCCACGCTGGGGGCTCTGGACGCCATCAGCAACATGCAGAGGCAAAGAGCAAATCGCCTTGTAGCTGCCATGTTTGGGGAGAGTCACGACACAAACTCTTGATGCAAAAAGTTATTTAGACTGTTGACTCAAGTGCTCAGGTCCACCTCAGACAATGAGTCTTTCATTCCTCTCCTGCGTCCCCTCCTTCCCTGTCAGGTCACTTTTACTTTGTTCTTACTGAGGTCCACATCTTCACCTGGCCTGAGCATTGTGGCCCCGGTCTCTCCTCTCTGCTAAGGACACAGCTATTTACAGCAGGTGAAGCTCAGCCCATTCTGATGCTCGTCTGTCTCCTCCCACTCTGTATCCTGACCAGCTAGTTTGGCTACTTTGCTCAATGGATGATTTATTTAATGCTGTCATCCTGACTTGGCTATTATTATATTTGGGTGTTAAAGCTTCGTAAGCAAGTTTTCACTGATGTTAAACTTCCAGATTTATTGCGAGGTATCCTAATTTTAGAAACTATTTCTTGTTTGAACACATTTTAAGTCCTTAAACAAACAAACGACTTAATAAGAGCTTGGATTTGAAAAATACTTTTTTAAATCCCACATCTTATTTTCTTAGTCTTGGTTTTGATTTTCCAGATTAAAGGGGAACCCCACCAATTTCACATATCAAACTCAGTTTACTAGTCATGGGGAGCACTAGTCAGTATTAACAAATACTTGATTGGTTGATCGACAAAATAAAGCTATTATTTTTGATAAGCTTCTCAGTTTCTCAGTTCTGAAGATTTGCTGCTTTTTCTTGTCTTCTGTGAATATCTTTAGATTTTTAATTTATTCTAAAAACAAGCCATTTGAAGACCACACCTTGGGCTTCAATAATTTGGGCGTTTTTCTGTACTTTCTGTCATTTTATAAACCAGACAATTAATCAGTTAATGGAGAAACTACTTGGCGGATTAATCAATAACGAAAATAAACATTTGTTGCAGCCTACGTGTCTGAAAACACAAACCTACCATACCAGTGAGATAGTGACCCATCAAGTGATGCTATTGGTTGCATTCTGGGAAATGTAGGAACCAGCATTTTTGGATCTTACCCCATATTAGGTACTAAAAGTCAGGATATCTCAGCCTTTTGCTGTATTGATTTTGAACTTTCATTGAGAGATGTGGGTGTATGACCAGACTGCTTCACACATTACATTACCTTGTAATGGAGTCCAATGGGGTCAGCAACACAAGCACGTTTACCCATATTATCTAAACCAGCGGGCCATGGCATCAAATGTAGGTCACAACAAAATGATAAAATGGAAAGAAGAAAAAAATAAAAATAAATACACAAAATAATGCATTTTTTTGTGGTTTTGTCCAAATATTTCCCTTTTTCTTTTTGAGAAATGATTGAGACACAGTATGATATTTCACATCAACCAGGATTTTGTGAAATATGAAATATCATACTGTGTCTCATTGGCACCTTGCTGGCTAAATAAAGAATAGAAAAATGAAGACAAACTGGCGCCGCCTACAGACCTTTCTATCCCTCACTGTATCCTTGCCTGTGTGACTATCGCTGTGCGTGTGTTCCTCGGAGTTTGACATAAATGTGTATTCAGTAAGAATCAAATGACATGAGGACAGGAAGGCAGCGTGACTCGTTTGTCTCCCTTATTCGAAAGGAGCACCTGCACCCCAAACATCCCCTCCTCTTGGCCACACTGCACAACACTGACTGTGTTGAGCCTTCATCGCCACTATACATGTGTGTTTAGGTGACAGAGGCTTGTAAATGAACCTTAGTTTGGACAAGCCGTTTCTTTTCTCATGAGTTGTTAATCAAGGTTTTCCTCCCTGCTGGGCACAATCCCTTTAGTTCAAATTTAAACAGCCCAATCGGTTCCTGATCTCCTTGGAGGGATTCGGGATAAGTAGATTAGTAAATGTTCAATCAGGGCCTTTCCAGAAATCAAGTATTGAACGGAGATCCCAAAAAACAAATATAGATAAAAAAGAGTGTTTAAATAAATCCTGTTTCCTGTTTCTTGTCTCATTGGCAAAGAGAGCTAGGGATGTTTAATGAGGAAATTAGATGTTTTATGTATTCAGTTTGACATACTTCCTGGATCGATAAGACAAGTCAAACTTATGTATCTGGGTCTCGAGTGCTGTCGATAACAAGAAAATAGCTAAACTGCTCAAAGTTGTACTGCATTGCATTGATAAGAAATTCTTAAAAATAAGAGGCAAACAATCAGGAAAGATTGACGTATTCTTTTCATTGATTTGCACCAACATCTTCCTCCTAATCCTGTGACCTAACTTTTCACTACATTTCCTCAAAATCTGTAAACAAGTGTTTGATGTATATCAATGACAAGGAAACACAAAGCAGAACTAACATTTAAGGAAATCTAAGAACAACAAAGAGGCACACAAAAAGGGCCAGAAATATTAATAGTCTCTCTCCCACCCCGATACGATTAGCTGCCTTAAAGGAGACATCCAAACTCTTCTTCACACATCAAACCACAGCGAATCAAACCTCAAAGAAAGCTGCTCCTTCCCTTTCCGTGTCCCGGAGAAGAACACCAGCATGGACTTCAGGGGAGCTGTTTGCACGGCAGCTCTGTTGACATTTTATGAGTAAACTGGCTACATTGGTTGCTGCCGTGGCTAAGCAGAGATCTGACACCTGTGTCTAAGGTCAGTGGCAATCAGAGAGTCACTGTAGGGGCAGCGCTCAACAAAGA
The DNA here is from genome assembly GCF_004355925.1 of Anarrhichthys ocellatus. Classification (NCBI taxonomy): domain Eukaryota; kingdom Metazoa; phylum Chordata; class Actinopteri; order Perciformes; family Anarhichadidae; genus Anarrhichthys; species Anarrhichthys ocellatus. Next base: position 1,024,543 of record NW_022280114.1, read on the forward strand.
AGTGGCTGTGGTTGTGACTTGACCTTTGTCAACGATCAAATGAAATAAAAAAAATAGACAATGTCACTCTCTCATCATCTTGAGCACTGACTTGCATTTTAAGTGACGGGAAATTTACAGTAGAGAATGCTGAGTGACAGAGATGAAGAATCATCAGCGCGTCACAAAGAAAAACTAAATATCCTCATTCTTGTGATCGTGAACATTTACAAGTTTTCAGTGTAATTATTTGGATAAGTTCTTGTCCCAGACAATCCCTCATTGATTGATCTGACAGGCTTGTGTCTGTCAATGAATGCCTAGTGGGAGTTATTTCTTTTGTCACACAAAATCATCCTCACAAACACTCCACATAAGATTTGTATTCCCTTTAGTTTCTGTCTTGACGAAGTCAAACCAGATGAAGACAAATGTGGGTCTACAACAAATCACAATGACAGGGATTATTTCTATCCGACCGATATTTCTTCATAGTTTCCACATAGATGACCCAATTGCCTGAAACTCGGCTAAACAAACACAACTGTATTTTTCCCACTACTGAATGTAGCTGTTAAAGTAAAGTCCCTGCATGTCCATCTGCCTCCCAGTCTGTTTATGGTGTCAAATTGCAGAGGAGAGGATGCTAAACAGGAGCAGTGAAACCTGCATGGACATCAGTGGAATAAGTTTACGGTTGAAGTATAAGTGACAGAAATGTTGAACCAACAGAAGATCACTGAGGTGACCTTCTATCTGTGCACTTTTACTGAATATACTGTGAGTTTATTATAACTGAAGAACAGGTGATACTCTACAATATAAACGTCAACAAAACTAGTGTACTTTCCACACAGTGTCATATCAACACTTGAATGCAGCGTCACACACGATAAAACGACCACAATAAAGACAACTCATAAATTATTCAACTGATTGACTCTGGAGAAAACACGCGTCACCTCCAACTGGGTGTTTCAGGGAGACATTTTGAATATCACAAGATTATTCACTCACCTCGGGAATTTCAACTCAGCGTCAGTTCATTCGTGACGTCGTCTGCCATCTTCACACGGTCGATGGTCCTGAGGAAAACCTCGGTCTGACACGTGATGCTGTTCAATGAGATAAGAAAGCAAATAGAGGAGATTAGAAAAAGTGAATTCCCTCACATGAGCCTGCAGATTGAAACACCTGAGTTCACACTTTAAATTTTATTTTACAGACTTTACATGGTGATACGTATATCATCAACATCTTTTCACTTAGATGTATTTGTTCGTTTAAAAAATGTGGTTCAGAGGTCATTGTGGAAATTCATACAACTTATTATATTATAATTCCAAATTCTAGGGCAGCAATTCATTATTTTTCTCCAGAAAAATATGATTGACTTGATAACCTGTAGGATTATTAAAATGTTTCTATTGCACATTTAATATATTTCAGAAGGTCACAATCAAAATTACAACAGAGCCCACAGAGCTCAAAGAACATATCTACATATTTTTAGGGCTTTTTGCCAAATTCTTGTGAGTCTTTGTGGTTGTAAGAGCATTACGGAGACAGTTCTTCCTAAAATCTAGAATGTTTTGGTGTGAATTGGCGTCCATCTTTCAAATATAATGGGGCTATGTGGCCCTCGGCTTGTGGTGCTCAAAGCGCCGAAAAAAAATCCATAATTCATGACTCGGTTACTGAAAATAATCCAGAGAATTTGTTGTGAGCAGTTGAAAGAAAATAGTTCCTACATGAAACTGCTCACAAGGTCTAAAAAAATGTTTTTTGGGGGGGAGAACTGTCCCTTTAAAGTCCAAGTCCAGGCACTCTGTAGAGCAGAACTTGGCCCATGGCCAGCGTGTTGCAGATAATCTGACGGCCACTAGAGACTCCCAAAATCACATCACGTATTGCAGTATACTGTTCTTGCAACATCTCTTCTACTCATTACTGTTTATTGTATTCTGTGTTCACAACAGTACACAGAGCACTGCGGCTCATGGCAGAGTTCCTACAGAAGTCTGTAAATTGATAGGACACGAGTGTGAAGGCCTTTTTCCACAGAAGGCATTACTTGTAAAACCTACATTTGACATCACAGTAGGAAAAGCACAGCTGTAAATGATAAAATGTATGATGGCTGGATTCCATTTAGCTGCTACAGTTTCAGGGTCCTGGTATTGTGCGCGCTGTTATCCGTTACTACACTGTTGAATAGATCAGAGTCACAGTGCTTTGTCTGTAGAAGGCTTTATTTTATAGGACTCCTCAGGAAACCAGTAGCTTGACATGACAGCAAAATGACAAACTGTGTGAAACATTTTGACAAGTTTAAATTTGACCAATTATGTCATAACATTGACTTGGTGTCATACTTTTGACATAGAAAATAAAAAAATGACATACTATATCATAACGTCAGTATTTTTTCTATCATTACTAATTTTTCATTTTTGGAATTAAGCTTTCATGTGTTTGATTTACAGCCTATATAATATTGTATATATATATATATATATATATATATAAGCAACATTTTACACGAGTGATGTACAAAGGTATTTGCATCAAAATATATGTAAGTACAAAAGGCAAAAGTACTCATGCAGAATGACCCATTTCAGAATCATGTAGCCTATGATATATATTACTGAATTATAATTATGAATGCATTAATGTGCACATCATTTCAATGTTGAAGCTGGTAAAAGTGAGGCTTATGTTTGACTATATATAGGTTACTGCCTGATAGCTCGTGAATTTTACCTATATATTTTATCTATAATATATACTTGTACTTGAGTAAATGTACTAAGTTACGACTCTTTGCAGTGGGGCAGCTGTACTACGTGAGGTTAAAGTACTATTACCACATTGTAAAAACAAGTAAAATGTACTTAAAGTAAGATAAGTAAATATCATCATATTTTATAAACTCTTCATATGTTTGGACTGTAAAAAAGTAACTAGCGATGAAGCTCTTGAATAAATAAAAAATAAGTAAAAAGTACAACACTTCCCTCTGAATTGTAACGTTAGTGGAGAAAAGTTAGAAGTAGAATGAAGTTAAACGACTCAAGTAAAGTACAAGTACCTGTAATCTGTCCTCAGGTAGCGTTACAGTAACGTGTTTGAGTACTTATGGTTAGTTGTTTCCACCACTGACTTTGTTGATGTGCTAGCTTAGCTTACCTGTTGACCCCTTCATTAAGCTAACAGCCTGATCACCGGGGCACGCGCGTCGCGGCTGGCTCGCGCGCTGCTCACATGACGTTTCCCAGCATTCTGCGGGCGCCCTCACGGAAACATCAAGGAAGAGGATGCGGGTCGAGTAACTCCATGGTTGGTAAGAGAAGTCTTTTTAACTAAAACATGTCACATATGTAGCTCCACGTCCGTCGTGTTTCGCCCATTTAAAGCGTGTTGTCGTGACGGCGGATGTCAGAGACGAATGCGAAACAATGTCGCTGTATTTTAACGTTTTTACACGCGTGTAAGAAACTGTAAGCAACAGGGTGATCGACTGTTTGCAGTCCTCCAACTTCGGGTGGTGGGTAAAGTTGTCACCGCCCGTTGTCCGGTAACCACAACAGTGAGAACGAGTATGTGAGTGACGATTGTGTGGAGGAATGGAGACATGTTGAAAACCTACCAAACCTACGAAGATGCGTTTTTAACATTATGGGAAGCTGATCTCTGCGGGAAAGTGATATCAATGTTGGTGACAGAGGCGAGCTTGTTGACAGGTTTACGTTAGTATCAGCTGTTTTTGGTTTGAAGAGACTACTGGAGGACAACCGGGGCTTTTCATTTGATAGATTCAGCAGGGGGAGTTCTGCTGGACAGAAACTGAAAACACAGAAACTGAATAAGTAGAAATGAAACTAGGCTATTCTAAATCCTTGATCTTTTTTTTTTTTGCATAATTACTTTTGACTTAATTTCATGCTTTCGACCATTGGGTTTTGCTTATAATCTAACTCCGACTAAAATATATAATACCTTCATGTATGAGATAATAAACAGTATTCTGGCCTAGAACGGTGTCAGTCTAACATCAGACATGCACATTCATATCTCATTCGTTCACCTTACACAGTTCTCGATTCAATGTAACATGAGAAAGAACGTTAAATGCCTCGGTACCCTACGTCTCATGCAGGTTGCTCAAAAGGCATAGGACCAGCATCATAAACCTAAACCTCTGCCCATTAAGACACTGGCTGCTGGACAGAAATACACAAACCCGACCAAGCATGTGTCAGAAGTGTGATAAAGCCCACAGTGTTCATGAACAGCGGCCTGATTTCAGTTTTTGGCTCGGTGCTGCTGTTGACACTAAAGAGATTTCCATTCTTTTAAGAGTATTTAAAGCTGCGAAGCACAAAGGTTCTGGTGTCTGCTGTCAAATTCAATATATACCTCCTCCAATGCTTTAAAAACAAAAAGACAACCTGCAGTGACGGGTAGATCAGGTAGAACGCGTGTTGATTTTCATGGTGGTATGTGCACTGCATGCAAATCCTAAAAAGTACAAATGATGTGTTCAATTATCTGACAACAGATATGCACGTTTGAGTAAGACATCCGCTCGTTGCGTCTTGTGTCCATGTCTTTGTGTTATTATTCAGATAAAGACGGCTAGAGGCGATGCTCCATCTGGGCTTCTGTTGTGCTTAAAATCCTCTCCACTGCTTGATGCCTTCACCACCAGCTAGTCTAGTCCTGGCTTCGTTTGAAAGAACCGTCCCCAGGCTGTAGTGGAACTTCAACCCCCGACCGAGCAGATAACGAGACTATAATCACTGAGCAATGAGTGTTGCTGCAGGAGATGAGGTCATTGAGATCACCCTTTGATGTGATGGTCCCTTCTCTTCCAGACATGCATCACATGTCCGCTGAGTCGAGAGCTGCAGACGCTGATATGAAGGAGGTTAAATAAGGGTTGTTTTGTCTCTCTTCTCTCCCCCCCGCCCCCCCCCCCCCCCCCCGCACCGCACCCCTTGCTCTACTGAAGATCGGAAGAGCAATT
>NW_022280114.1:1029653-1038376 GCF_004355925.1 Anarrhichthys ocellatus
CCCCCCCCCCCCCCCCCCCCCCCTAGTCTCAGATATGGATTACAAGGTTGTGTTCGCAGCCTTGGAGACAGTATGCGAGGACAACATTTCCATTTTGTGCGGGCCCTCCGACTTGCCGTACGGCGCCGTCGCCAGGCGCCTGGTCACGTGCATGAGAGAGATCCAGGAGCACGGCCGATCCCTGAAACCTGTGATCGCCAGCTTCACCGCCGTCTTCCACCACTATGACTTCGATGCACAAACGCCCGCGAACGGCTACCGCACACTGGCCAAGGTACGACCGAACCCGATGACTGGATGCGTTGCTCCGCTCACTGCTGGTTTGTTAACAGTGCTGTGTTTTTGAAGGTGTCACATGGAACAGTTTGAATCATCATTAGGGCTGCAACTAACGAGTATTTTCCCCATTGGTTGTTTTCTTGTTTAATCTATTCATTATGTGGTCGATAAAATGTTAAAGAAATAGGAAGAATATACAGTATGTTACAATTTTACTATTTTTGTGGCTCTTTGTTTTTTTGGACAGTTTTGGACAACAATGGAGCTCTATGACACAAAAAAAGCTACATAGAGCATTGACTCCACATGTTTCTGGTCTTTTTATGGTATTTGTTGGAAAATGGAAAATACAAAAAACATTTCTCTCTGTCCTTCAGGTCTTGCTGTCTTGCCTTATGCACATCATCCACAAGGGGCGTTACATCGCCTCCAATTACAACAGTGCCTTCTTCAGGGCGGACCACAACGCGTCGGAGATAGAGGCGTACTGCAGCGCTCTGTGCCAGCTGCGGGCGCTGCTGCACCTCGCCGAGCAGCTGATCAAGGACAACGGCTACGGCGAGCTGTACTCCATGCAGGACGGGGACATGAGCCGCCGGTTCGTGCGGGAGTACAGCTCCATGCACAAGGCCTGCTTCTACGGCCGCTGTCTGGGCTTCCAGGTCAGCCGGTTTTGTCCAATTCTTAGCACGCTAAAGTTGGTTTTCCCGCCAAAATATTATTCACAATAACTTGGATGCGAGCCTGTCGATCGCTCTGAGCGCTCACTGAGCACCTCTCGTCATGTCACGTTATGTAGCCAAACAAATCAGATCCCAAATAGCCAGTTTATGTTATAATGTAAAGTATTTTTAAGAATGAAAAAGCATGTGAATCTTGTTTTAATTGTCTTATTATTATCTGTCCATTTCTTATCTCAGTTCTCGCCAAGTCTACGTCCGTTCCTCCAGACCGTTGTCATAAGCATGGTCACGTATGGAGAGACATACAGTAAACAGCAGTCGGGTTTGGGTAAGTCTTGGTTTTGTCCATGATGTCATGCCATTGATGGACCTTTTTCTGAAGTGTTTCCCGCTCAAAAGCATCCCGTCCTCTTCCAGGTCTGGCGGCCCTTTCCCTCCTCACATCGGGGAAGTACGTCATCGATCCGGAGCTGCGGGGTGCCGAGTTCGAGCGCATTACCCAGAACCTGGACATGCAGTTCTGGAAGTCCTTCTGGAACCTCACAGAGTCCGGCCTTTTAGCAGTAGGCCGGGTCAATTATCCTTCTACCGACTCTCGACTCAGCTAGAGTCCCCTTTAGTGTTTTAACCGCTCAATCCGCTGCATGTCTGTCTCCCTCCAGGGCTTCAGCAGAATAGCCTCTTACCCAGTGCAGGTGAACTTCACCCTGACCGTGCCCCCTGTCACTCTGCACCTCCCGCTGGCCTCGGACCCCAGCCTAACAGCCACCGTGTCGCCTCCGATAGCCCACTGGGGCCCCGGACCAGTCCTCATGCGTCTGATCTCCTGTGAGCTGCGAGAAGGACAGGTGAGCAATACAAATGTGGACCAGACATAGTTTTAGATTTACTTAGACGTATATATTTGTGTAAAATCAATCATATCCATAATTTGAAATGTATCCATGTATATTCACATTCACGCTGTGATATTGGCCTGAATCATTGTCGTATGTTATTCACGCCACTGAGACAGGGAGTCTAGGATAGTGGCCTTGGAGCCCGGGTGAAGATAGAGGGGGGATGACGTAGATGAACAAGTAGGGCAAGATTTCTAATGCAGGGAAGAACGGGAGCCGGTCGCTGTGATGGGCGGCCAGAGGCGGAGTCGGGAGAAGACGAGTGGGGAAGGAGACTGTGGTTAATCAACAAAACTTGTTATGACTTGTCCGAGGTACACAGTGTAGCTTGTCTTGGTGAAAGTTTAGGGGGAGGGGGGCTTAGGGTAGAATGGAGGTATAAAATAATGTACAATGCTATTGTGAAGTTAGTTGACTCAGGACTGCTCGGGTTACTTGTACACTTTGTGATGCAAATAAATCTGCGTGAGCTGAAGAAAATTCAATCTTAAGACATTTGATCTTTGATCCATTGTGATTAGTTCCACGTGAATTTTCTGTCTCTTTTTGTCCGTCATGTGACCTGATGTTGACAAAGGCATTTTCCTTTAAAAGTTGTTTTAGAAAACTCTCAAGAACTCGATAGATTAGAGACCCGATCGATCGGCTGCATGAGAGTCATAACACAAAAGTGTACAAACGAATGTACAAGCCGACCCAAATCGATCTGTTACCAATAAGAACTGTATTATTGCTATATAAAGTGGTTGTATATTATGACGTAGAAAATGTGTAAATCAGGTTTGGAAAAGGTCATTTCTGTGTCGTTCTGGAAGAGAATGGCATGTTTTGGTGTCCTTTATTTATTTATTACCTTGTGACTTGTCCTCTCACTTTTTAGGCGAGCGAAGAGTTACTCGCTTATTCTCGAAGCAACCCACCCCCCATCACCGCGTCCCATCTCCCCTGGGTACAGACGCAGCCTCGCTCCCCCTGGCTGCTCATCCACTTCCACGGAGGCGGCTTCGTGGCCCAGACCTCCAGATCCCACGAGGTACGGCACACGACGCTGGCGTTAACTGTATCACAGGGTTAATACTACTACTACCACCCGTACTCTTAATCTTCTTATAATAACGGTTATATTTAGCACCAGACCTTTCAATCCGACTTAGTGTTTCACAAGTTTACAATGAAAGTAAGCAGGTTTTCCATTCATCACACATATTTGTTCTGCTCTCTATCCCCCCTCACAAATCAGAATTACCTGCGGACTTGGTCTAAGCAGCTGAGCATGCCCATCCTCTCCGTGGACTACTCGCTGTCACCCGAAGCACCGTTTCCCAGAGCTCTGGAGGAATGCTTCTACGCCTACTGCTGGGCTCTGAACAACTGTCATCTGCTGGGTGTGTGTGTGTGTGTGTGTGTGTGTGCGTGTGCACGGCGTCACGCTGCAGACAACACAGGGCCGTAGTGAACCAACAGGGAGAATTCATGTCTTTCATTTTAACTGATTATTATGTCCGTCTGATCATATTTGGGGATTGACTGCATATTTATTTATGTGGGAATTAGGATTTTTTGCAAGAACACACAGTATTTATTGTTAAAATCACTTGTAAGTATGAACAGTTACTTACACTTATATATATGTATACAACTGCCCCGATACGAGAAAAATATTACTTAAAAATATATGCAAATGAGTATTTATTGATTTAACAGAATGTGTGGATTCAAAATGCAACTGTGTGGGCCAATGCATCCACACCTGCAGCTCTGTGGACGGCTGCATTTCTACACAAAGCAATAGAGAGTCTGTGCACCTTCACAGATTTACACAACACTATTACACAGTGTACCTATTTCACATGTGGTGTTACCGTTTGTCCCCCAGTAGGAGGGACACCTTATGTCCTCAATGTGGCATGTGATTTGATGTTTGTACATTATCAGAACGTGAAAAGTGTCATATGTGACCACTCGCACCATTTCAAGTGTTGATTGTAAAAATAAATGTTATTTCAACGGCTCCGTCCGTGTGTCTCAGGCTCCACGGCGGAGCGTGTTTGCCTGGCGGGCGACAGCGCCGGAGGAAACCTCTGCATCACCGTGTCCATGAAGGCCATAAGCAGCGGCATCCGGGTCCCCGACGGCATTATGGCCGCCTACCCCGCCACCTTGCTCACCACTGACGCCTCGCCGTCCCGCCTGCTCACGCTCATCGACCCGCTGCTTCCTCTAGGTGTCCTCACGAAGTGCATCAATGCCTATGCAGGTAGGTGTGTGTGTGTGTGCGCGTGTGCGTGCGTGCGTGCGTGCGTGCGTGCGTGCGTGCGTGCGCGTGCGTGTGCAGCATCGTTTGCCGCCTCATTTAACACAAGAGAACTTTCCGGCGCTACCGGAACAGAATGTGTGAGGGATTAATGTAGAAACCGGATAACGTGAAAGGAAAGATGAGAATAATTAACCTGCTGTTATGTGCACTGTTCTGCACTAAATACAAAGTGTGTGGCTCCACCTAGTTGGATGTTTTTTATTGCCACAAGCCTCTGATTTACCACTGAGCTCTCTGAATCCTCCAACAATAGTCATGTCACACTGAATCCATAAACAGTTCATCTTTCTGGAACAGAGAGACTCTAGTGAGCTCCTAGTAGCGTAACATTGTAGCAGATTTTATCATATCGCCTCGATATCTTTGAAAACTTTTGCTTTTCTACACTCGTATCTCAGGTGTTGGAGAGCTTCTCTCTGTGTGCTTATTGTCACTGAGTATCATTGAGAGAATGCTTTGTTCCCCATTGCAGATGAACAGAATTATGATTTTACATTTGCAGAAAAAAAAAACTATCTGGACGGACTGATTCCTGTATTTGGTTTAAAAATGTCACTGGAATTTCTATATGTGAGGTGAAAACAGAAGATCCTCAGGGTGAAAGAACAAGCCTCAGTAATCTGAGTGACGTCAGCATCTTGTTGCCATGTGAACGATGTATATACTGTGTCGGAGGAGAGAGTAAGAATCAGGATGTGTTGCCTAGCTCCCTGCAAGGACTCTGTTTTCAGCTTCTTGTGCTTTTCAGTTTTGCTCTTTCGTTTGATTACTCTCCACCCTTTAAAGAAGGAACGGCAAACTGTTACAGAACATCTGAAACTATCTGTGTTTCTACAGTAAGAAAACAGGTTCTTCTTTCTCTCGGTGTGTTTTTGTCAGTCTATCCGACACATTTGCTTACGTCACATAATCTCCCTCCCAGGTGCAGACTCCCAGACGGTGCAGACTGCGGTAGGCAACGGCAGCCTGAGAGCTCTGGGCAGAGACACCGCCGCACTGCTCAGCGATCTCACCCAGGGAGCCTCCAACTGGATCCAGTCCTATCTGGACCCCATGCGGACTACGGGGGGAGTGCGCTCGCTGTCGTTAGCGCAGACGGGGTCCGCAGGCGGCGCGACTCGCGGGACGCCCGCTTGTGCCTCCGCAACACACTGCAGAGGTCGGGTGGATTACCCAGAGGGCTTTGAGCCCCTGCGCTCCGAGTGCCTGGCCTTCGTTCGCCTGACGTCCTGCCCCGTCATCAGGAACCCGTTTGTGTCGCCCCTGCTGGCTCCTGCAAGCCTGCTGAGAGGCCTGCCGCCTGTACACATAGTGGTAAGAGTTTATATCTCCGAGAGGAACCTCATGTTCACCCCGAGGACAATTTTAACTCTTAAACTAACTTCAGCGAAGGCACATTTTGTAGCCTGGTTAATCAGACTCGGATGCCATTTCCTGTTACTTAATTCATTCATTTTGATTGGCTGAAGAAAGCTTGAGACGTGGGCGTCAATACTAAGATCTGGAACCAGGCTTTAAGATTCCTACGAAATGACACGTCTGTGTGTTGGGCTCACGGACTCATCGACATAATCAGTAATGATGACATGATTTCTGTTGGCTGCTGGTATTCTTCCACTTTAACTTTCCTTTCTGGACTGCATGCTGGTTTGGCACAGATTTTCTCCAGCTATTTCAAAACGGCAAAGATTTCTCTTGTTGTATTTTTGTCTGAAGACAGAGACAGCTGAATGTTAACGTCATTGGATTGTGTGGAATGGGTTTTCAAGTTGATTTTCACACTTGTATTAATTGGGGGCTAAAAGCATGCATGAGAATCCGTGAAGGAGCTCGGTGTGGTCCAGTTTCATGCACGCACACACACACAGCTTCATTTTCATGTGTGTTGGGTGTATGATGAAGCTAGACAGATAAATCTGCCCGGCCGATATTCCAGATATTTCAGTAGAAATTGCAATACAGAACTACGTTTGAGTTTTTTCCCCCCTAAACCTTGTTTCCCCCTCCTCAGGCCTCTGCTCTGGACGCCCTGCTGGACGACTCGGTGATGTTTGCCAAGAAGCTACGCGACATGGGCCAGCCCGTGAGCCTGACGGTGGTGGAGGACCTGCCGCACGGCTTCCTCAGCCTGTACCAGCTCGTCAAGGAGACGGAGGTTGCCGCGGATATCTGCGTGGAGCAAATGAGGATAATTTTTCAGCGAGGAAACCTTCGCAAGCGACCAAAGCTGGGAGAGACATCTCCTAGCGGCAGTCAGTCGGGCTGATTTTACCCGTCGGGACTTTGTTGTTGCTGAGGCGAAAAAAAGACAACTGACGTAATGAGGGAGGGATCGATTGGAGAAAAAAAAAAAAAGAAACAAGTCAGGGAGAATTATGAGGGCTGCAACGAAACCTTTAAGAATAGAGGAAGCTTAGGGACACTGAGCTTTAAACCTCCACTCCGCAACATTTTTTCTGTCACCAGCTATAATCGAGAGAGACGCTTAAAACTTTCTTTACCAGCTCTGGTGTGATCTGAAATGATGACAAAGAGAGGCAATGATGATCTTGTCTGTCCCACATGTTCAAGATCCAAACGCACATTGAGACTTTTACAGGCTGTCATGAAGTTCCCCGTAACCAGCCCGTGTAGTCGTTTCTTATCTGATGTACTGTACGTCAGGAATGGGAGCTGCTGTGCCTTGAATTTAAAGTGCTGCTAAAGTGTGAGAGGAGAAGCTTTGCCTACATTACTGCACAAACTGACAAGGTTTACTTGCACAGAAAAACACATTTCAGACACACTCTTATTATTTTGTTTTGTTTACCAGCGGTATGTGGACGTGGGTTATAGAAGTTACTTGCTGTACTGTAAATGAATTCCGAACATATGTTGAATATTTAACACTTTGTTGTTTATATTTAAAGTCTGAATTAAAATTGAAACTTCCAAGGGCTGCTGGTGTTTCTTTCAAGGAGCGTGGACATTTTTTCAGCAGCAGAATGTGAGCGTTACCTCCTCTGTGAGCACAACCTGTTCTGTGCAGCAGCAGCAGATTATGTACAGTATAACATGTAAACCGGAAATGTTGTTAAATCAGCCAATTCGTAAATTGTAGCATGTAGTATGTGGAAACATTTCTCCAAAGAGCTGGTATACAATTGGTATTGTTACTGTACACAAGCTTGTTGTTGCAGACGTCATACCCTTAACCCAAACATTCTAACACTTGACCCCATTGACAGCTTGACATTTCCCATCCTACACAGTAAGTAAGGGACGGATGGAGACCTACGACACCAACAGGTGACCTTTCTAACCATCTGCATGAGCTCATCCTGCCCATTTCGTCCCACTGTGGCCTCTCAGGGGCGAGGACATCGAGCTGCGTCTGGGTGAGCACCACATCGGCTACAAGGACGGGTCCCGTGCAGTTCATCGCTGCCGCTGTCATCGTCCGCCACCCGAACTACGTCCGTTGCACCATCAACCACAACATCATGCTGGCAAAGATCGACAAGTACGTCCAGCCCGTCGACCTGCCCGCCAGCTGCGGGCACCCGGTGTCTGGTCTCTGGATGGGGAGCCACCCAGAGACCCTGTAAGTCTGGGGGGGGGGGGCGGCATTGTGTTCAAGGAAAAAACGTTTCACCAGTGTCACAGGTCAAAGAGCACTTCTTTGTGTGTGCGTGTGCGTGTGCGTGCGTGCGTGCGTGCGTGTGTCCCAGTTGGTTGTACTAAATACCTGGATCTGCCCATCCTGCCTTTTTTATCAAATTCCTTTAGATTTTGTGTCTTCTTTTTACTTACTCTTTAATTATAATTATGTTTATTTTATTCAGTTATTTGTAAGAGACGAGTACAGACAGAGAGTTGCAGAAGCAGTGTCCAATGTAGCTAAAGCTAATTTCCAACACCTGTCCCTCTGTGAGCATTTTTCTTATCATTTTGTGATTGTTTACGACAGTGTTGTTGTTGTCCCCGTCTTCCCCATCAGGGAGATTCTGGTGGCCCCTTGGTGTGTAACGGGGAGCTGCAGGGTGTGGTGTCCTGGGGACGGGGCTGTGCTGAGGAGGATCGTCCTGGGGTTTACGCCAAGGTGGGGTCCACTCAACAGACCTCTGTTCTGTGATGCTTAATACGAGTTTATAGAGTAATATGTCAACACTGTAGTTGGCACAGTCGGTAGCAATTTGTCAAAAATTAGGGACTTTAAAAAGCACTTCAGAAGTTGCCATTATTTACTTTGATCTCAGGAGGATTATGTGTCGTGTTAGAAATTTTCAACTTTCTTGTTTTGGAGATTGCTGTTCAGATGGTCGCCTGCCATTTCTTTAAATTAAAGTTGAGCTTAAAGCTCCTCTACTGCAGTAAGAGCTGTTGTGAATAATAACATGCCCTCTGTTGTGTTGTAATCAGTCATACCGGAAGGTATTTTAGATTCCAAATATTAGCGTAGATACGGATAATTATATCAGGCCGATACTGACTCAAATAGTTGGATCCGGTATTGGTGACAATGGGGCTGATCTATTCAATTCTATGTTTATATACTATCTATAT
>NW_022280114.1:1058376-1065794 GCF_004355925.1 Anarrhichthys ocellatus
ATATATATATATATATTTTAATCCAGGTGTTTTTGGTTTTCCCCCTTGGCTGTAACTATTTTGGCAAATACTGTTCATTGCTTGATGCACTTTTCATTGAGCACGTTCTCTGTCCGTGTTGCTGCTCTGCCTTTCTGTGATTGATGATTTGCTGAACAGCAGCCGCTGTGGCCAAAAAGGCTGCAATGATGACACAGCAGGAAAATACTGAGAAGCAGCTCAACAATTGCACAAGTAGAGCAGAGTTGTAAAGTCAACAATCTGACTCATTGATGTTACAGTTCACAGCAACATCTATTTAAAGCTTGCAAACCCCTGAGAGTATTGAATTGAGCAAGTGTGTGTTTCCCTGCTTATGAATTCAACTTTTCATTCAAATAGTTACATAAACTTGCTTTAATATATGTGAGATTGTCTTTGTTGAAAAAAATGTGGACAAAGTTGCATTCCTGGATTTATAGCTCTTTTTTGAACTGATGAATGCAAAGAAAGTGAAAACATAAAATACATTTAACCTATTTATTGTTCTATTACAGATGAAAACTTACAGTGAACAGTAACACAATAGAGGAAATATTAACATCAATCCTTTTTGAGTATCTTTCATCCACATAAAAACATAGAAAACGAGGTATTGCACTTTTGTATCTGTCCCATAAACTCAGGAGAGACATTAGTCCATTTACTGGGTCATCTTACTGAAAGACTCCCACAGAGCAGTCAGCTGCCTCTTCAGGTTCTGGCTGTCGGCATCCAGATTGGCCCTCAGCTCCTCTCCTCTTTGAGAAAGGTTCTGCTGGATCTCCTGGGTTTTCTGGTTCAGCTGGGTCTCGAAGCTCTGCGTCAGGGGGACCATGCTCCTCTGGAACTCCTCCAGGCTCTGCTCCATCTTCTCCTTGATCTCCTCGGTGTAGGGGACCATCTGGGCCTGCAGCTGGTTCATGCTCTTATCCAGCTGCCCCTTCAGCTCCTGGCTCTTCTGCAGCAGGACGGCCTTCAGGGCCTCTGGGTCCATGGTCTCGGCGTAGGGGGCCGCGTCCCTCTTCAGCTCCTCCACCTGCTTCTGGAGGTGAGCCACCAGCTCATCGGCGTAGGGCTGCAGGCTGGTTGCCACGGCGGTCAGGTCCTTCTCTAGACGGGTCTTCAGCTGCTCGGCCTCCTGGGTAAACTTAGACATGAGGTCCTGGGTCAGAGGAGCCACCTGAGTCCGGAGAGCGTCGGTGAGCTTGTTGACGGCGTCTGTGCTCTCGGAGATGAGGGTGCTGCAGAGACACAAAGAGAAACCAGTCACGGAAAACTCTCTTTGCTTCTTTATGGATTCATCACCCTCTCCAAGCTGATAAACCAGAACTTATTGGTTGTTGTTGTTTTGGTCATGAATGTCTAATGTTATGTTGAAATAGTTCAAGGCTTTAGTAAAAGTGTCTTTATCACTTTGAGACTCTTACTTCACTTCCATTCCCAGCTCGGACTGCCTGATCTGATTCAGGGAGTCCTCGGCGACCGTGGTTGCCTTGGCCACGTAGTCCAAGAATGCATCTTTCACCATGTCGACCTCTTTCTCGGGCTGGCTTTGCCACACGATGTTGGCATTGCAACCTGCTGACAGAACAAAGTTGAATGCATTCATTGCCACAATGAAAACCTTCTTGTTCCAACTTGAATGATGTTGATTTTCACATAAATTACAAAACTTTCTCACCACTGAAAACAGCGAGGGCGAGCACCATGAGGACCTTCATGACTGCGGCTGAGAAGAAACACGCAAAATTAGCTCTTTGTGGTTATTTTTGATATGATGACCTGAAAAGTGACATCGTCCTAACTGGTGTCTCACCTGTGTGGATGCTTACTGTTCAGTCGGTGAGCTGTTGAATACAGTGTGTGTGTGTGTGTTCTGTACAGCTCACGGCTGAGTATATATAGGCAGCCGAGTCCTATAGAGGAAACGCAGGAGCAAAGTTCACCGCTGAGTGCCGTGCTGTCACTGCTGCTGTCACTGCTGCCGTCACTGCTGCTTCCACATCACAGTAACAGTGGACTAGGACGTCACCACTGTCTGATGAAACCTCATGTTGCATCTCTCAGAAAGATTTCAGAGCAAGAAATATATATTTTCTATTGCATAATTGATGTATTGTCTTTATGTGACGCTTTCTGAGAGAGAGTTGTATTAATATTGTTATATTGATATTGTGTATTGATATTGTGTATTAATGTTATTGTGTATTGATGTTATTGTATGTTTAATTTTCTGATGCTTTGGCAATACTGTTTTTTAAACTTTCATGCCAATAAAGCAAAATTTGAATTGAATTGAGAGAGAGAAGCAAAACATATTTACAATATAATACCCTTATGTTACATCATATCTTATTGTAACTAGTGGACACTCAGGAGGCATGAATTAGGGTCACTCATTATGTAATGAGGAGTAAGAAATAGATTAGATAATGAGACTATTCCTATTTTACTCTGTTGCAGTATGAATACTGCATTGTTTTTTGTTGATTACTCCATTATGGAGTAAACATACATATTAACCACATGAATGCTCTCAGCTTAGATACAAAGGCTGTTGTCAGAGGTTTTATAGGTCAGGGAATTGGGAACAGGACTTTGATCCAGTTGTGTCATAAGAACTGTGGGTAATCTTAACTGAAGAATGTTAAGTCTCCTTTTATTCCCTCCTGACAAACTGATAACACAGAGGAGCTAAAGTCTTTCTCCAGGTGAGATTACTGATAAACATCCAACTGTTTTCATGTGACGCACAAAGTAACCACGAAGCCGATTATAAGGTGAGGTGGATGTAGCTGAAGATGTCCCAATACTGTTGAGGGAATACATTAAATACTAACAGTACATAACAGAAAAATGATTTAGACAAATTAATGTATGTGGTTTTTTTACTCAGGTCCTTCAAAGTGTCTTATTAAACCACCGTTTACAACTCTCCCCAAATACATTATCATCAATTGTTTTGATTTTACAGCCCTCAACTTTACTTGACTGCTTTGGTTCAGTAAAGTCAGTGATGTCGTCAACCTTCATCTAAGCTCTAAAAGCTGACTGCACAACACCTGCTCCGCATCCAACAGCAGACAGACAGTTAGCGACTAGCTAGCTAACAAAGTGGCGCATTTAGCAACAAAAGAGACAGATATATCCCACAGCAGTTGGTGGAGACCAAAAGCAGAGCTAAAAGAGGGTGAATAGTAGCCTCAATGCTAACGCTGCTCTGTATCCGCTGGGTGTTTAAAAACGCGACTGTTTGCCAACACGTTCCTCATTCCAACTTTAGAGAGTTTTGCAGGGATGAGTTTTTGTAGGCCAACAGGAAGTTAGCATGATTCATGTTTTTACAAACAAAAATGCAATTGGCAGAAGTAGAAAGTGAACAGTAGGCTACATACCAACTATAGCAAGGTTGCATTACCTCACCTCATCACTACGAAGCTAAAGGCGGCCGAGTGTTCGTCGAGATGACGTCTCGTAGTCTATTTAGCCGCTTGTTAGCAACACGACACGTAAAGATTCACAGAAAGGGTATATACTGACGTATTTTAAATCGTAGAACAAAACCGTTAAAATCTCTTGTTTTAAATAACTAAATACCCATTTATACAAGATATCGACTTTGAGACGAGGGAACCGTAAATACTAAAAGTGAACTCATTTCCGGGTTCTAGGATGCATTCCTTCAGCACTAGAAGGTGATTAGGAGCCATTATTTCAGATCCTTGCCCTGCCCCCAACATGCCAAAATCAATTAATGCCACATTAATTTTGCATTATTCAAATAAAATGTATTTGCTACAACTTGAATATCCATTAGTTATTACTGGAGACCTGGAGTCTCTGACACATATACTGAGGATAACAGACAAGTGCGTTGGAACAGAATAATTTGCATAAAGTCTGGACATCGCTTGGACCCGTTTCTTTGATAATTCGTTCTGTAAAGGGTCATTTTATCCTAATCTCGGAAGACGTCATGGTTGCAAATCAGCCTACGTATATACTGACGTGAACACAACATATTTACCATCAACCCTCGACGCCCGGTCACAAGTAAACAAACAGATGAAGCCATTAAGAAAGACAACTAAGACACTTAATGAAGAACACAGCTGAGGAAGCTTGTGTGAACATTGGTTCATACGAGGACACAGACTTCATGGAACCAGCTGCTTAGATTACAGTGGCTAAACAAAAACATGATTTAAGTTTTTCCAACAATTACTTAAGATGAGAATATGTATCACAGAACAATAAGACGATGACACATATGACGTGGAGTGACAGCAGTGACAAGAATCTGTCCAGCGGGGCAGATAGAGGAGGACTTTACCCTTCAGCGTGGCTATAAAAGGTCTTAACGGACATCTGCACACCACAAGTCATCGCACTGAGTGAAGAAGAGACAAGCTGCCTCGCTGTAAGGCAACATATTTCAGCATCATTAAAACACTTCATAGCCAAGTGTCAAAGTATAACTTTCAAACAATTTTTTAATTGTGCATTCATTTTTTTAATCCAACAGAGTCAAATTCAATCATGAAGGTACTTGTGGTTCTCGCACTTTTCTCTGGTGAGTGAATTTCTTCCTTTGAAATAAAGGTGAACCACACCCGGTCTGGGTTTCTACTAAAGCCGCCTTTTATCCACAGTCTGCAATGCCAACATCCTGTGGCAGGAGCCGCCCAAGAGCAGTCTGGATTTGGTGAAAGATGCTTTCTGGGACTACGTTGCTAAAGCGACACTCACCGCAGAGGACTCCCTGTCGCAGATCAGACAGTCTGAGCTGGGACAGGAAGTGAAGTAAGAGCAATAAAGAAGCTTAAAGACATTAGAAATATACTACGTGTTTAATTTTAATAACCTTTCTTCTCTGTGTCCGTCAGTACCATGATCTCTCAGAGCGTTGACACAATCAATCAGTACACGGTTGCTCTGCGGACTCAGGTGGCTCCTCTGACCCAGGACTACATGACCCGGTTTTCCCAGGAGGCCGAGCAGCTGAAGGCTCGCCTGGAGCAGGATCTGACAGCCGTGAGCACCAACCTGAGGCCATACGCCGAGGGCCTGGTGGCTGACCTCCAGAAGCAGGTGGAGGAGCTGAAGAAGGACGCCGCCCCCTACGCTGACGCCATGGACCCAGAGGCCCTGAAGGTCCTCCTGCTGCAGAAGAGCCAGGAGCTGAAGGGGCAGCTGGATAAGAGCGTGAACCAGCTGCAGACCCAGATGGTCCCCTTCACCGAGGAGATCAAGCAGAAGATGGAGCAGAGCCTGGAGGAGTTCCAGAGGAGCATGGTCCCCCTGACCCAGAGCTTCGAGACCCAGCTGAACCAGAAAACCCAGGAGATCCAGCAGAACCTTTCTCAAAGAGGAGAGGAGCTGAAGTCCAAGCTGGACGCCAGCGCTCAGGACCTGCAGGCTCAGCTGGCTGCTCTGTGGGAGTCTTTCTCCAAGACCACCCAGTAAACGGACGCCTTCACCAGCCTCAAGGCCTCCGCATACCAAATATTTATTTGAACTTGACCCAATGCATATTTTACCAAATAAAAATCTGACGAAACAAGTTCAGTGTTTTGATGTCTTAATTAGCATGCAATACTGATTATTATTTCACAGGAGTGATTCATACAGAGAACATTTCTATATTCGGACTGTACAGTTAAAGGCAAATTCATAAAGCTGCACTAAAATACACAAGACACAATTTCACGTCTCCGTCCGTGAAACGCTTTGTGCTAAAGCGATGAAAAAAAGAAAATACATAAAGTTGTTGTTTTTTTCCTAACATGAATTTCACCAAGTTCAATAATGCATTTCACAAGTCACTCAATCTAAATCACAGCTGAGGACAAATCATCTCTTTTCATCTCTTTAAAAAAAAAAAATAAAAAATATATATATATATATATATATATATATATATATATATCCCCCATATGGGGTATTGTCAAGAGGAAGATGAGACATCAGACCCAACAATGCAGACGAGCTGAAGGCCCCTATCAAAGCAGCCTGGGCTTCCATAACACCTCAGCAGGGCCACAGGCTCGTTGCCTCCATGCCGCGCCGCATTGATGCAGTAATTCATGCAAAAGGAGCCCCGACCACGTATTGAGTGCATACTGTAAACTGTACATACTTTTCAGTAGGCCAACATTTCTGTATTAAAAATCCTTTTTTAAAATTGGTCTTATGTAATATTCAAATTTTCTGAGATACTGAATTTGGGGTTTTCATTAGCTGTAAGCCATAATCATCAAAATTAAAAGAAATAAACGCTAAAATATATCACCTTGTGTGTAATGAATCTATACAATATGAGTTTCACTTTTTGAATTGAATTACTGAAATAAATTAACTTTTCGATGATATTCTAATTCATTGAGATGCACCTGTATATAATTAAACAATCTTCCCTATTTTTTATCCCAATATCAAAATATGTTCATATATCCAACACAGATGCTCTATAGTTTGTCACATTATTTCAAAACTCCTATTCAAAGGGCCATAAGCTCTGATAAACTAGTTTTCGTGCCAACATCTAAAAGAACCGCTGACTAAACAGCACCTGTACCTCACCTTCCTGGTTCAGTTACCTGAATCTCTAATAGTATAGCTGACAGCGGTCACACAGACTTTTAATCTCCTGAGGGAATGATTATTAAATCTAAACCGACTCACTCGTCACATGAACTCACACTCCAGCAGAGACTGAAGGAAACCACCAAAGACGTGCAGGTTTTGTTTTTTTTGTAAGAAATGGCATTTATCAGTTTCCAAGAGGTATATACAGGTCATATATATACTGATCCATATGTATGTAACATAAAAAAGGCAACAGAACAAGTGATGGTTTGTGTGACATGCAGTGTTGGCTGGTAAACGGGTCTGTAACCAATGAATCCCCTTTAAACAAACTAATGACAATGATTTCACCGCACGCCAAGACAGGATTTACAGTAAAAAAAACAAAAAACAAAACGAGAATAAAACTCAAGACTGGAGCGACAGGCACTGAACTCAGTGAGGAAAACAAAGTTCTGTGATTCTGTAATGTCTCTTTATGCGTTTCTACTGGTTTGCGTCGAGAGTCCGCAGTCAACAAATTCCCGACCAATCACATTGTTTGTTTCGCTTCGGATCATTCAGGCGACGATTCTTACAGGATTAAACGCATTCGATTTTTATATACCTCTAACTTTATTACCTTCTGAAACCAGTAACGCGATGATGGTCGAACGGAGCGACAGATTGAAGAAGTGATGGGACGGACGGACGGACGGACGGACGGACGGACGGACGGACGGACGGACGGACGGACGGACGGACGGACGGACGGACGGACGGACACACACACACACACACACACACACACACACACACACACACACACA
>NW_022280114.1:1065804-1073366 GCF_004355925.1 Anarrhichthys ocellatus
ACACACACACACACACACACACACACACACACACACACACACACACAGCGTAGGCTGCTCGTCCATGGGGAGTCTGTCCGTTCTGTGAGGTCGGTCTGCAGGCCGGCGACCCGCCGCTCGGTCGCTCTAACCGATGGTGACGCCAAAGCCGCACTGGAACTTGTTCTTTTGGTGGTTGAGGAAGGTGCAGAGGACCAGAGAGAGCGGCAGCGGGAGCAGCTTCTTTTCTAACGTGGCACCGACTACCCAGTTACTGTCTACTGAACCTGGAGGGGAGGGGGGAGACGGAATATTAGGTGCGGCAAAACGTATGTTTACCTGTGTACTGCCCTGTTTACGCAGTACTCAATAAAAAGTGAGAAACATCGATAAATAGGCACATTTTTTCTGCACAAGTGGAGTAGTACATTTATTCAAATACTGTACTAAAGTACATTATTTTGAGGTTCTGAGGTACATGAGTGTACTTTATTTCCATTTCATGCTACTTTATACTTCTACTCCGAGGTAAATGCTGTACTTTTTACTACATAATATTCATTTGATAGCTTTAGTTACTTTGCAGATTTAGAATAATTAAACAAAATATAAAATCTACTAATAAATGAGGATATATTATTATTAGGTTCATTATTATTTTCCTCTGTCATCTATGACAAACAATTGCTGCTAAAAAATAAATAAACGTGACGCTCCCTGTGCAGGATGAATGCCACGGTGATGATCGTATTTGTGTTTCAGAGAGCACACCGTACCTTTAAACAGCAAATTAGCTTTAGGCACATCTAGCTGGTAGCCGAACGACACGCTGGTGTCCTGCATGCGGGTGCTCGCCTCGTACTCCACGCCGAGCTGCAGCTGTTGAAGAGCAGCGGACGGTTAGATCCTGAGGGAAGCAGCTTCGAGAACGTCTTCAGCGCAGCATTCGGTCTGGTGCTGCGTTTAGTTCTGAAGGGACGCCTCGCTTCGTAACATTCAGGGAACTATAAATCAACCTAACCTGCTTACAATCAAAAGCTGCTGACTGTCTGCATTGTGCGTGGACGGAGGTGGAGTTACCTGCTCGTTGGCTTTGTGATAGTATGAAGCATGAGCTCCCGCAGAGCCGAGCGTCAACGTGGCGATGTAGTTGCTGCCTGCAGAGAGGGAGGAGGCCAAGTCAATACTGGTTGAAGCGAACCGACACCAAACAAAAGCGTCACAGACTGCACCTGCGTCTCACCCGTGTATCTGCCGACTAAAGACACCACGGTGCCCTCCTCTCCCGGCCTACGGTGGTAAACCAGCTCCCCCCCCAGAGCCAGAGCCGGCGTTATGGACTGGAGGTAGTGTGTTACGACGATACCTGACAGGGGGACGACAGCAGTGAGCATGAGGTGTCCGGGTTCACAACAAGTCTATCTCTTGGTTAAATTAGAAACATTTAAAAAAAAAATAAAAAAGGATTTAAAGTGAGTTTAGTGTTTGTAGGACAGGATGGTGAGCGGAGACCCACCGGAGCCGACGAGGACATCGGGGTTTCCAAGAGTAATGGTCGCAGTAAAATCTTCTCCCTTGATCTCAGCGTCGCCTTGCCAGTTCACAAACTTGTTTTGTTGTGTCTGAGGAGGTGACGGAGCGTGACAAAGTTAACAGCACGGTCAGACTGATGTGACAATGACACATCGGCTGGTTATCGGCTTTTAAAAGAAGACATTTTGGTTAAGGGGAGACACCGCTGGAGAGCACGCTGAAACATTTTATTTAACAGATATCACCATGAAACTTCCCCAGTTGATTACTTACATGAAGACAATTATTATTTGTGAAAGAGTCGAGAATTCTCCCACAACCTCACCTACTTCTGAGGTGCATGTAGTGTTGTTTGGGCGTGTGGCCTTCATCAGGGTCACCCATCGATGATGATGGCCCCGATGAAGGCCACACACCGCAACGCTTTGGTCCAAACAATGGAGATGTTCTATTAACTGTCGATGGAGTTTTGACCTCTTGATTTACTTTTTGTATTTCAGGTTTGACATTTTATTATGTTTTATTTTGTGCTAATCGTCATACATTTCCAGAACAGAACTCTGAACGTTGGATAAAGCCAGGTTCAAAACTCGTTTAATTTTGTTGACATATTAGAGTCAAAGGTTTTTACAGAGGGGATTTGGGATCTCTCTTCATCACTGCACAAATGAGTAAACATTATCGACCGTCAAAAAAACCCCATTTCCTCCACGTTTTAGTAAGAAAATGTTGAATAAATAAAATGATATATAAAGAAACCCCTCTGTAAAAACCTTAAGAATATAGATAGGAATGAAAGTGGTTATGTTGTCAAAGTAGAAACAGATTGCAGCACTAAGAGCAATGAGTTGCATGAAAAGGTTCTAAAGGGGGAAGCTTTACCTGGAAGGCTAGTTTGGATCGTACTCTGCTGGCGACCTGGTGGATGATCTGGGCGTTGAGGCTGCCGCTGTTGTCCATGTCTCCAACCATGACAGGAAAAAACTGAACCAAAACCAGCATTTGTGTTACGGGTCATAAATAAAGAATATATATATATATATATAAAAAACACCTTTCAGAGGAGATTCACTGCGACTGTACTTCAGCATACCTCTGCCGGACCCATCTGCTTCGTTCCGACGTATGTGGCGCCGAACCTGTAGGTGGAGTCTCCCGTGGTGCTCAGCAGCACAGTGTGATTCACCTTAAAGAGAGATCACAACAGGAGCACAACTCAAAAAATGTGCCCTTTAACCATTCGCAGTTCATTTCCTTTGGTCTGATATATTTGAGCTTCTGAGACGTAGGCTGTATTTTGTTTAGCAGTTAGTGAGAAACTGTTCCAGTGTGTGTGTGTGTGTGTGTGTGTGTAAAAAGAAACTTAACTGACCTGGAAGTGGTTGCTAAGGCCCTTGTTGACGAATAGCCTGACACCCTCCATCTGCATGGGGAAAACCTCTGAGGGAAAAGGAAATGCAGAATAGACACATAATAAAGATAAAACCAGGTTATAAATCATTTAGTGGATTCTTATTTGAGTCGAGGCTTAAGAGGTCACACCACGCTTCTCATGGCTGTCTTCAATTATCACCAGTCACCTTTGCACTTGCGATGGCACTCGTCAAATCCACCGGGGTTAGGTAAGGAGGAGTCCGCCTCCTCCTCCTGTCCCGAGGCTTCCCCAGTGGGGGGTAGAACTGGGGGCATCCCGAAGCCTGGCGACACCGTCAACCCGGGGGAGGGGGCGGCGGCGGCACCGCCGGAGGAAGGGGGAGGGGGGTTGGGGGAGCTGGCAGCCAAAACACTGCCCATTCTAGCAGAGAGAAGTTAGGGGATAGAGCAGGAGAGAGGGTGAGAGACTGGAGAGAGTATTTGGCTGTTAGTACCATTGAGTCTGAGCAGGTGCATCAACAGAGGAGATAAGTAACATAAGATCAGCTAACATACTAAGAGCGGTTAAGATGTAGGTTACTGCCACACTATACCTAATCAATAACAGTTTTATTGATGCAGGCAGGCCAGATAATCAAAAAACGTAGAGCACTCTAACATGTAAAGTTGTGAAGATGGGGGGCTCGGAAAAGACAGATTTTAAGGAAAGAAATCTGAGAAGCAGAGGCCGAGACATCCTCTCAAAATACACATAAAACAACCCAATAGTGTCTTTCATTAGGCTTTCCATGCTCCGGGTAACAGACGTCTTTCAAACTCCACTTGTGCAATTTGAAATGGAAAACATTTTAATAACCGATGCAGTGTTTACGCCCCGATCCCTCATCAGATAAGATAGGACTTGCTGTGCAGCAGTTGCAGTACAAAGAATCAATAAGCAGATGTATTTTTGGCAATGTTTACATTTGGATTTTGTATGATTAAGATAATCGGTTGCTCATTTCTCAAGTTGCTTCTTGGTGGGTTCCCTGACATCTCACGCTGATTGCGTTAAAAACACAGTGCACTGACCGTAATGCATCCTCATCCATTAGTTGTTGGTTTAATTACCTTAAACGACTGATTAAAGGGGACAATACCTGCGTTTTTGGGCAGCTTTAACATTATTTAAACACTAAGTTGGTTATATACGAGCTTTCAGAGATACCTAATGTTTTTGTGAACGCTATTTTCAAGTCAGAAACTGGTAATTTCGTTAACTCGTATAACAAGAACACAACACACCCTGATGACAATCATTGGGTTATTTTCTCAGACGTTTGAAAGCTTCCCTCAGTGTTAAAGAAGGCATTCAACGTACTGTGTCACAGGCCTCAGGCGGCGTAATACTAAGGTGTAAACTAATCTTCACGTGCACCGTTACAATAGGTGGAGTGCCCCTTTAACCTTTCGCACAGATCATGCTCATTCATATGAAGTTAGAGCAGCAGCAGGTGAGAAAGACCGGCTAATGATAATAAATCATTACGTCTGTGGCGGAACTGGGTTTCTGGTTCCTGCTAGGCACTGCTTTCTTTAAAAGATGTCGCTAATGTTTTGAATGAAACCTGTCTCACCTACAAGCCTGCAAGAAAAAGTTAGCTAAGCTAGCTTCCAACCAGCAAATGGCAGGCTCAAAACAAACGGTTGCTCCCGGTATAGGGAAACAAAGATCACTTTGTGAGATTTCAACTGCTAAAAAACAGCTAATATGTTCATATATTTCCAGCTAATCCTCTTATTACGTAAAACACAGAGCTAACGGTAGCTACTCACGTTGTGATTTCCAGAGGACGATGCAGCCGGAAGTTAAATACGGTAGCACCAAAGAAGAAGACGTGAGCGACGCTAGGGCTCCGCCTATTTTCTTAAGACGCGTTATGATTGGATGACAGACCATGGCCCTGAGAAATGATTGGCTGAAAGACCTGTCGCTCAATTTGTGTGTCAGAGGAAACGAGGGCTTGCTTTGTGGCCGTGATGTCACACTCTTACTCAAAGACTATTGGCTAATAGGAGTGGGGTGCGTTGCAGAGGGGCGGGACATTTAATTCTGAAGTTACCGATTGGTGGAGAGCTGCAGATCGGCAAAGCGAGTGAAGTAAAACGTTACGAAGGAATAGCTCAAGGTCAAATGGCAGCCTGAGGGTTTGGATGTTGCAACGTTCTCAAAAAACAGTTTATTTGTGAGCTGCCGCAACGAGAACATTTTTGTCGTTGTTCCATATGAATTTTGTAAGTCAATCAATCTGTCGCCCACTAATTACCAGAAATCGCAGTTCCGTCTCGGTTTTATCGATTTCTATGCTTTCAAATTGTCCAGCAAGTACTTCCTGGAAATCCGAGTCACGTGAAAATCAAGCATTTTGAACTTCCATTGACGAGACTCTTTATACGTCTCTGCTGTGTACAATTGAATGTATTGTAGGAGTGGAAGCTGCCAATTATTTATATTGTGTATATATGATGGATAGTCCTAAATGTTATTCAAAGTAAAATATGAATCAGATTAGTTTGACACAGGGTCCCTTTAAAACGTAAGACCACAAGACTACATAATTACACAGGACCAAGTTGATAGTCCTGAACATTACAGCCATTTGGCAGCATTTTTCCTCCAAAGTGACTTACATTAAACGTATTAGTTCTCCATCAAAGAAAAGCAAGATGTCATCAAAAAGGAAATCCCTTCCACACACACAGAAAGAGTGAGTTCAGTGCTATTAAGGCTATGAGACCACATTATGTATTCGAGTTAATAATAAAATACACACCAGGCTGCGTAAATTCCAAATCAATTTATTGAATTTTATAACCCCTGCATGTCGAGGACAGAGTGATCAACACAAGTCGATGAAATACCTTGTGCCTCTCTTATGCATTTTGTAAGGAAAGAAAACAAGCGATGCAAGAATTACTTTTTTTTTTTTCTTCTTTTCTTCTGGTACCATCCGATAGTGAACATATTCTAATGGTATGAAAAGGAAATCACGGGACAGTGAAGGAGGGAAATTAATAGACATCCAAAACATGGAGTCTGGTTTTAGGTTATCACAATTGAAGTCCAAAAATGATGCAACTCACTTGAACATTGGGCTGAAACTTGTTTTGGGAACAGCAGGGGCACCAAGGTACCAATAAGTACAGAGGCGACTGAAGAACTCAAAATAAAAAAGGAGGGTCTCAATGCAAGTATGAGACATTGAACTGAACCAAAATGTTTGCGAGCCAAATTAGAATCATACCGTTACCACTCCTTCATATCCACGCTGTAGACAAAACGCTACAATTGCAACTTTATCCTCAGCTACATCAAAACAAAAAAATGTTGTCCAACTTTTCTGTCCATGTTGCAGGGGAAATACAATGGGGACTTAAACCCTCAGCTTACTACAGCAATTCTGCAGAGTTCTTCGTTACGTTTGGCTGAATTAGCCTGAAGTGCGGGTGAGTCTTCATTAGTGCAGCAAATCAAGAGATCCAATTCAATTTAGCTGTGCACAGCAGAAATTAGGGGCAGTTCAGCCGTTAATAAAAAGGTCAAGAAGCTCCCACCAATTTAGAATTTGGAGAATCCCAGAACTGCCATTTTGTATCCAAAACCTCACCCTTTAATTTTTGTTTTTTTTAAGTTACCCTTTTCAAACAAGTTTTACAAATATCACTCCCACCCCCCCTTAAGCACTCCGGACTCTAAAGGCCAGAGTGCGCACACACACGCACACACACACACACACACACACGTGTACACGCACGCACACACGCACGCACACACACACGCACGCACGCACGCGTACACGCACGCGTACACGCACACACCTCGATACCACCAGATGACAAAAATCAACAGAATCACTCAACAACATTTATCATGAGCTCCTTTGTGATGCACCATTTTGTCCTCGAGATCTTTAGCGTCGTAGCTCCAGTCATCGGTTGTACTGTGTTTGATAAAACTCATCATAACAGGTCCAACACATGGCCGGAGATACAAACACTCGAGTAGTTTTTCTTAAAGGGGTTGAGGATTTTGAGAGCCAATTTCTGGGATGAAGTCTAATATTTAGTTTGTAGCCAGGAGCCAATCAGAACGCTATCCCTTTAAAAAGGGTCTCGACAGGTTCCGCTGTAGATCTGTGTGATCTTTGTTATTTGGGTCACAAAGGAGACGATGGAATGACTGTCAGGGACGTGATCGGGGACATAAAACAGAGAAGAACAGAAAAGTGTGATTAGAAATATGGTTTTAGTCCACAAACTGAAGCTCCCGGAGGAAGAGGGCGATGGAAAAGGAGAAACAAAAATCACATCCCTGACTGTAAACATCCTCCACACTGATATTTAAGACGCCGTACACCGCCGACAAATACACAAGTCTGTGCATGAAAACACCGACACGAACAAAAAGACATCAAATAATTAAGTTTACACGCAGCCTCACATGGTTAAACGGACAGTTCCGTTCTTATTCCAAGTTCACCAAGTTGTCTGAATTTCTGGTTTAGTTAAAGCTGCATGTAAACGTAATGATTCTTAACTAAACTCAGCCTGTTGCTGCTTTAAACGTACCTCTCATGCCTTCCTTCTTTCATTCAACTCAACACACACGTCTCTCTCTCTCTCTCTCTCTCTCTCTC
>NW_022280114.1:1098366-1229677 GCF_004355925.1 Anarrhichthys ocellatus
TATATACATCTATATACGATATCTATATACATCTATATACGATATCTATATACGATATCTATATATATCTATATATGATATCTATATATATCTATAGATAGATATCTATAGATAGATATCTATAGATAGATATCTATAGATAGATATATATCTATAGATGTATAGATGTAGATAGATGTATAGATGTATAGATAGATGGATGTATAGATAGATGGATGTATAGATGTATAGATGGATGTATAGATGTATAGATGGATGTATAGATGTATAGATGGATGTATAGATGTATAGATAGATGTATAGATAGATGTATATAAACGCTGCTAGAATTGGAATCAAGACAATAGCTCACTGACCAATACAAAAACTCAAATCCAATGTATAACAGGTGTTTCTTTAATCTGAAATAAAATGATACAAGGATTTCACAAAAAGGTGAGATGGTGGAACTTCTTCCCACCAGGCTTTCTGACGAAACAGTATGCTTCTACATTGGATTAAAAAAAGGCTAAGACACGCACCATACCATCATTTAAACTTATAAAACTGAGATTTGCACCCTGTTTTACAAACACCCCCATACGAGACAGAGCTAATGAAAAAATACACAGAGTAAAAGTCAAATGAAATGGAGTAGCGTGTGCATAAAAGACGTCGAGTGCCTGGTCATCTACAGCTATTTATCAAAAAAAGGGGGGGGGGGGGGGGGGGAAAGAGTGGAGGGGTTCGGGAAATGTAAATGGCGGGTAGTGGGAGACACTGGGAGAAGGGATCAAAACTGTTCAAAATATGAACTACGAGCGGGAACGGGAGCGAGAACGAGACTGGGAGCGGGATTTGGAACGGGACTTGGAGCGGGACTCTGAGCGGGAGGCGGAGCGGGAGTGGGAGCGGGCTTTGGTGGGGGAGGGGGAGCGGGATTTGGACTTGGACTTGGATTTAGACCTGGCTCTGGTTTTGCATTCGGCGGGGGAGCGTGAACGAGAGCGGGAGCCACGCTCGGCCTCGCCTCCCTCGTCCTCGCTCTTGGGCTGCTCGCGGCTCTTTGAGCCGGATTTCCTGGAGCGATCCTTAATCCCAGATCTTGAACGAGACCTGGAACGAGAGCGAGACCTGGACCTGGACTCATCCTTCTTGTTCTTCTTCACGTCTTTCTTGCTCTTTTTACTCTTGGGGCTGCGGCTCTTGGGGCTCCTGCTTTTGGGACTACGGCTCTTGGGGCTCCTGCTTTTGGGGCTCCTGCTCTTGGGGCTGCGGCTCCTGCTGCGCTCCTTGTTCTTTGGAGCGCCGTTGCTGCGCTCTTCCTCCTCCTTCTTGACCTTGATCTTGTTCTTCTTGCTACGAGATCGGCTGCGGGAGTTGGACGCCGCTCTGTGGACAAAACCAGATAGAACTTATTGTTTGATTCTTTGCTGTGGCCAACTTTTTTTCCACTTTGAAAAAACAAAACCTCCACACAGGACATGGGGAGTATTTTTACTCCACTGCCACATTCAGCCCCGTGTTTATGACAGGCAGATGACCCATCAGAGTGACCCGGCCATGTGGCCATGGCCTGCTTAGAGTAAACAGCTGTAGATATCGGGCTTCTACTTGCTGTCAGCAGCTATAGGCACATGCACCTGTGCACTTTCATGAAAATCTATTCATAGAAACATGTGCTCTCATCTTACTTACTGGAGCGCCAAAATCTTTGATTGTGAAAACGAATGCAGTTTGGACACAGCAACTGAACTAGGACGTGTGTCCCCTCTGTACCAAGAACAAACTAATCTAAAAAGACTACGTCCTCAAGTTAGTTTACTCCGTTTATTGACGGCTCTATTGCCGACAGAATCGCCAGGCGTTTAGCAAAACATCCCCTCTGACGGGTTGGGTTTCTCACCTGGAGCGGGAGCGGCTGCGACTGCTGCTCTCGCTGCGGCTGCGGCTCTTGCGAGACCTGCGGCTCCTGGAGCGGGACCTGAGAACACGGGTAGTAACAATTAGCAACAAGCAGAAGGGATTGTATGAAGCTGCATCTGTCACCAGTTTCAAGCACAGTTTAAATCCTACTGCATCGCAGTACAATTACTCATAGTACTGCTACAGTCAGAAACGACATGCACCAGGAAGCCTTGTGGAAATACCTGGAATGGCTGCGGCTGCGAGAATAAGAGCGTTTGCGTCTGGCTCCGGGGCGGTCCTCGATCAGCCGGATCTTTCTGCCGTTCACTTCTGTGCCATCGAGCTTCTCCAGAGCCCTCTTCATGTCGGAGTAGAGCCTGAACTCGATCACCCCCTCATTCCTCCGGCCCTTGTGGGTGTCAGCGTAAGTCACCTCCCCGGCCTGCCTCATGTAGTCCTTTAGAGAAACGGAAACGCAGTGATCAGGGGAAAGGGACGACTTTATCGACACACTCAGCTCAGGAGAGAAATGCAAGACACGCTGACAAACTCAAAATGGAGAAACTGCGTGAGCACGGCCATCTTAAAGATTGTCACCGTGTATTTTTTTCTGAGGAAAGGTGGGAGTGAAGCCTCAATTTGTTTCTTCTGTGTTTTTATTTTTCAGTTAATTTTTAATAGCCTGCACAGCAATTATCCATTTCAATATTCTGTGTGACTGTTGAGGAAATGCATCATCAAGTAAAGCCTTTCAGACAAACTGAGTACATCACGTTAAACTGGTTGACAGTTTGTGCATTTATATTTCTAAATAAGGAGTTCTTAACACTTCAGATGCATTACTTATTGGCTTTTGGACAACACTTCCTTAACACTTAAAAAAAAAAAAGCTTCATACCTTCAAGTCCTGCCAGCTGCAGCGGCTGGAAAGATTCTCAACAATGAGCCGATAATCTGTCCTTATCGGTGGACCATATCTGTCTCTTCCCCAGCGGCCATATCCACCTTTTAAGGCAACAAGGAAAGGACAGGAAAAAAATGAGGACCAAAAAGAAACTGTGGTAGTGCATTAATACTGAACTCCAAGCTACATACTACAAAATATATCAATGTTCACTTGGGAAAAAGGAAAGAAAAAAGGGGAAAATCAGAAAGGTGAAAAAATATATAATTGGTTATATCCTAAAAAAATAAAAATATGTCTACAAAATAGGAATGACTTCCAAAAACCTAAACCTAACACAGCTGTAGCTTATTCAATTTTGGTAAAAAAAAAAAAAGAAGTCAATATGCCTATTTTCTAAATAAGAAAATCTAAAACATAACTGATCAAGAAGTACTTACGGTGAACTAAAGCAAGTTTCTAAGCTATCTTATCTAACAACATTTCACTGTTACAAAACATGTTCTTTTTTTTCAGGCACCTATAAGAGCCGAACCCACATCTGATCCTAACCCCATGGCATCCTCACCACCCGGCCTGGGCCTAATTGGAAAAGCGGTCTTCATTCACAATGGCTCCCTTTTTTGGTCTGCCCAGGGGCCCAGAATGGTCAAACCACACTCTTGGAAAGGGGGGACACCATGGCCAGCAATAGGGGCAGGCAGTCAGCAAAGGACTCTTTCAATTAAAACATTGAGGTTCTTTGTTAAATCTTTACCTTTAAATTGACAATCATTTAAAATAAAATAAAAAACGGAATAAGACATCAATAGATTACAGGATATTTAACAATCAAATAGTAAGTTTACAGTATTCAAATTAAGACATTTATATCCTTTCCATCAGTAAGCCATTTCCCCATCACATGTAACTTCATTTTCAAATCCATCAAATTCTAACCAAAAAGATCTTTCAAGTCATTGGTGGCTCTGGTGCACACAAATTTGATCGTGTCATGTACTGATGTGGAAATATCTTCCCACCCCTGCTGAACTAAAAAAAAAACAAAAAACAATTGTTGAGTGTTGTAATGAGCTGGAGTGCTCATCTAAGTTAAGTGGAGTGCCCTATCCAGAAACAGAGACATGCCTTTATGTTAAGCAGGCCATCAGAACCCTGGAGGATTCATTGAGGCCACGACAACAGTAGATACTGGTGAGAGTAAGACGGGGGGGGAGGGGGGTTTACATTTAAATCTGCACAAGTAGACTCTGTTCAGTCAGAATGAATGGAGATGAGGTATCAGTAGAGCCGTGCGACCTATTTGTTGCTGCATTAAAAAAAGAGTTTACACTTGAATTGCAATTCTTTTTAACTAATATATATATATATATATTAAAAACATATATATATATATATTAAAAACAACAATGCTGCAGTCCAGCCTGATAAAAAAAGAATGGTGACTTCCACACAGATGCATACGGCTTATTAAACAAACAGGTAATGAATCGGTACTCGGCCGATACCCAGGTATTGGCATTGGGATTGAAAAAGCTGGAGTGCATCTGCACTCAATCCACCTTGATCAGAGAGTCAAACCTACACTAGGACATGAATTGAATGCACATCAGCCACCAAGGACTTAAATTTTTGGCCCTTTGAAATTTAGCTCAATGGTTTCCTGTAATGAATGAAATCCCTCATCAAATGACATTATCCATGTGAAAGAAACAATTCTCCATTGAACACTTACTTCTTCCTCCACCACCTCCTCCACCACCACCTCTGTCGCCGCCGCCTCTGTCGCCGCCACCTCTGTCGCCGCCACCTCTGTCGCCGCCTCCTCTATCGCCGCCTCCTCTGTCGCCGCCGCCTCTGTCGCCGCCTCCGCCACCACCGCCTCCGCCACTACCACCATAACCTCCATCCCGACGGGGTCCCTTGGTGTGCTCCACAATGACCCTCTCCCCACACAACTCCTTGCCGTTCAAGTCATACACAGCATCATC
Source organism: Anarrhichthys ocellatus (assembly GCF_004355925.1). Taxonomy (NCBI): domain Eukaryota; kingdom Metazoa; phylum Chordata; class Actinopteri; order Perciformes; family Anarhichadidae; genus Anarrhichthys; species Anarrhichthys ocellatus. The sequence continues at coordinate 1,103,149 of NW_022280114.1, forward strand.
TGCATCACGTGGGTCATCAAATTCAACAAACCCATACCTTTATGAAAGAAGAGAACATGTTAAGACCTGGCGACAACGAAGGATTTGGATGAACATAATCGAAAACACAGAGGATTGGCCAAAGACACCCCATACACACCTCCACAAATCACTTAACGCAATAGCAGAACAAAGAAATGTAATCTTGGTCACAGTTGTGTCACATTCTCCTTTAAAAAAGGTGGGACCTGGTTACAGATCTCATTCACAGATGATTTTAGGAAAGACGATCACATCTTCCAAGCTGGTTAATTTGAAAGACAAATAAGTGCTACAAACTAAGACGATGTAAAGCTCAACTGTCTTGTGTATAATATTGCTTGTGTGATGTTGATGCGAGGTCGTGAAAATATGAAGTTGATTAATCGATTGGATGGGCATCAGAAAACTAACCTGTATATTCTCAAAAAAGAAATGCAATTCTTCTTTGTCTTCTATTGTAAACTTTATATTCTGGACAGGTGGACAGACAAAAACAAGCTGCACTAATACTTTATACTCTGGGCTTTGTTGAGTGCTGAATAATCGTTGCATGTCAGTTATAAAAACTTTAAATAAAATAGTATTTTTGTGAATGCGAAATTTTGCTAAGATTATATTATTTATATAAAATAATACTTTTTATGTTCTGAAATGCAGAGCAAAAGCCCAAATATTTGTATAGTAATGAAAAATTAACAGAAATGTTACAGCAATGGTACATAACGGGTGAAGTCTGTTCAAAACCTAAAAATAAGCCAGCAGTATCAATGTCGTCTCTTATTCACTGCTAATAATGCACGGCTGAACAAAGAAGTTTGAACATGACATATTGGGGCGTGATCGTGACCAAGTATCTCGGAGATTCCTACAAACCATTTGTTGCCGGACTGCAGTAGAAAGTAGAAAGCGGATCCAATCTATAGTTACACGCGATTGTGACTAAACTCGCGCTTGCTTAGTTTGCGGTTCGCTTGCAATACACAAGACGGCCTGTGACATTGCCACGTCTAACCTTAGCTAACGTTAGCTAGTTAGAAGTGGTCGCGACAGCGCACACGCTCACAAACCCAAACTTCTACGTCGGTAGCGTATCAAGAAATACAAGCAGTAAACAAAGCCAAGACCTCGCAGTGTACTACACCCTCGGCTGTTTTCATTGGTAAAGATCAAACGCTACTAACTAGCTAGATAGCAGTAGCAGGTTGCAGCGAACAATAAGGCCCAGACTACACGTTATAGTCACGGTGCGGCCTGTGCAGCTTCACCGACAACGGACATCGATAAAGAGCCTCAACGTTACCCGTTTTTCAGGTCGACTTCGAGTATCTTCCCGTAGCCTTTGAAGAATCTCTCCACGTCCTTCTCTCGGGCCCTGTAGCTCAGTCGTCCGATGTACACCCTCGACATCGTGCTAGCTTGCGTGCGCTAACCTTGCGAAATGTGGGATCCGGCTTAAACCGACCGAACACAGAGATGAGGCTGCAAAGGCACACACACACACGCGCGCTCCTTTGATACAATAGGTCGCGTCTAGAGGGGGCGTGTTTTTTTCTGCTGTGGGTTGAATTTGCCTGAGTACAGTCTCTCAGGTATTTACCAATATGTGCAAAGTAAAGCAGTTTGAAGTAGCCCCGCCTTACATTTAAATGGATCGCTAATTATTTATTATTATTAATTTATATCTGATTATGAAGTGGGCTATTCTGGATAAAGACTACTTTTACTTTTGATACTTATATATTTTGTTTACTTTAATGTAAACAGGACAATTTCCTACTGGTCCACCCCCTGCACATCCCTTCTATGTTTCTATATTTAAATACACTTGACATTTTTACATTACACCTACATTACACTTGTTTAAAGTACTGTTATCTGTTTGTCTGTGCACTATATTTTATATTGTATTGTACATTTTAATATGTTTCTATTTTTTGCACTGTGTTGATTGGTTAATGTTATGCACTACCCACCATGTCAAAATCCTTGTATGTGCAACATACTCTGGCAAATAAACGGTTCTGATTCTGATTCTGATGTTGAAGCTGGTAAAAGTGTGACTCATTTTAACTAACTGATGTACTTTATGGGTAGCTTGTGAATTTCCCCAGAGAAATCAATAAAGTTAAATCCTCATCTATAATATTGCATCATATTTAAGTTAATGATTATAATTTGTTTTATCAATCTGAATCTGAAAGTTGAAATAACTAAAGGTCATGTCTAATGGCTCTAAAGGTCATTCAAATTAATGTTGTGGAGTAACAAGTACAACATTACCTCTGAATTAGAGTAGAACTACGAGGTAGCAGTATAGTACCGATACATTAAATGTACTTAGTTGTTTTTCCACCACTATATTTGAAACAACACATTTTCAGCATTTTTCACATTGAAAATGATCTCAAATGATCGACTAACCGTTTCAGGTTTTCTGTCGAACGCGCGCTGTGGTCTTTACAAGTTACAGAAACCTTTACATCCTGTCGCTTCATGCACGAGCCGCTGTGGGCGGGGCTAACAACTACAAAGACAGGGGGGGACATTACAAACACACCAGCTGCCCTCTTATGTGCAGGTTGTTTCACACACTTTTCTCCATGTAGCCATGCCTGCGACGTTGTTGTATCAGCTATTGGAGTGAGTTCAAACTGTAGCTCAAATATAAAAGTGTTGGTAACTTCTCTCTTCAATGGCGTGAAGAGAAGTCTCTGTGGGAGCTGAGGTAACGGTACAGGACGCTAGCCTAATGTGAGCTAACCAGCAACAGGTCGCTTGGTTGGTCAACTAGCAAACAATAAAAAAAAACTGTCATGGAGCGCGCGACTTTTTCGAAATACTCCTGGATCGACTTCGCCTTCTCTGTGGTCGGAGTGTGTACCTTCTTGGTGGACTGGGGCTCGGACGTGTGGGTGGCCACCGAGCTTTACAGCCGCGGGGACGTCGTCTGGTTCGGGGTGCTGGTCGGCCTCATGGTCCTGTCGTCGGTCGTGGTCCAGACGTTCAGCTGGTTCTGGTTCAAGTATGACCGAGAGCTGCAGGGGTTCCGCAACCAGACCGTGGGAGCGTCCGTGTTCTTCGGGGACCGAATGACGCTCTTCTGCGTGTTGCATGTGCTGCAGCTGGGTTTCCTTTGCAGGTAGACCGACCACTGTGTGAGTGTTAGTAAACCCGCTGTATCACCACAACGACGCAGCTGATCACCTGGTTGTTTGAGCAAAACCCACAGTAACTATTGAAGTTCATATCTATCCACTGTTATTATTAGTGCTCATCATTGTTATATCATTATTCTGCTTACTACTCTCATTAATCATTTCTGTCATGTGCATTTAATGTGTTGTAACTCTGTTATGATGTCCATCTGTACACATGCCATCTTCTGTCCATCCTGACAGAGGGATCCCTCCTCTGTTGCTCTCCTTGAGGTTTTTCTCCCTGTTAAAGGGGTTTTCCTGTTCCGATATGAGGGTCCCGGGACAGAGGATGTAAACAGATTGTAAAGCCCTCTCAGGCAAATTTGTGATTTTGGGCTGTACAAAATAAATTGTATTGAATGTATGGAATCAAACAGCCTAAAACGTTACACCTATTTAAGTTAGACTACAAATGCTTATCTGGTTTCTTAAGATCATAATAAAACATGTTACAGGAATTGATGCACTATGCAAACACACTTTAATCTTGCCAAAACTGAAATAATGCACCATTGGCTCAGCTGCAGGAGTGCTTCTCTCTGTATCAATAGATATTCTCACAGAGCAAGTAGCTAATAACATTTGACAGGTGCCGTGACCATAAATGAACATGTCGGGTGTGGCAATACGTCAAACCAGTGTCTCAGAAGAGAACTCTATTCTTAAAATGCACAAATAATGAGTTAATGAGGCATGAGAAGCACAAACGAGGCTAATGCGTCATGCCAGGTTGCTTCCATTCCCATGCTCATAAGAGGCCGTTTAGCTGCGTGGGGTTTGGTATGTGGTGGCAGTTTTCTCACAGTCTATATGTCACGCACGGTTAACGGCCCTCTCTCTCTCCACACAGGCACATCTCCGCCATACGACAGGGCTTCAGGGTTTGGTGGCGGAAAGAGGAAGGATCGGAGTACGCCGTGTACCTGACACACGACCTCAGCATGCTGCGGCTCATCGAGACGTTCTGCGAGAGCGCCCCCCAGCTCACCCTGATGATCTACGTCATGCTGCACATGAACAAGGCCAGGACCGTTCAGTGTGAGTTTACTTCCACCCCACGAGAAAAGCAAACTTCCTCAGCCCGGGACAGTGTTTGTTATCAGCGAATCAAAGATAGCGACCCACATTTAGCTTGTAAAAGCACTTTTATTTGTGTTGTGGCAAGTCGAGAAACATCACGAATGTGTGTTCACTTCCTCCCGGGTTGCTACGTTGATTGTGTAACTTCTTTTCTTTTTTTGGCAGTTGTGAGCATCGCTGCATCGACCACTTCCATAGCCTGGATGGTGGTGGATTACCACCGCTCCCTGCGCTCCTTCCTCCCGGACAAGGCCAAGCAGGGCTGGTGCTCCTCTTTAATCTACTTCCTGTGGAACCTGCTGCTGATCGCCCCGCGCGTGGCCGCCCTCGCCCTCTTCGCCTCGGCCCTGTCCGGGTACATGGCTGCCCACTTCCTGATGCTGTGGTCCGTCTTCGCGCTGTGGGCCTGGCAGCAGGGGACCAACTTCATGGACAGCGTCGGCGGGGAGTGGCTCTACCGGGCCACCGTGGGGCTCATCTGGTACTTCAGCTGGTTCAACGTGGCCGAGGGTCAGACCCGAAGCAGGAGCGTCATCTACCATTCTTTCATCACCACCGACGGAGTGATCCTGCTGACGACCTGGTGGTGCTACAGGGACCCCGTCCAGACAGAGTCGTACGCCCTTGCTCTGCTCATCGCTCTACCGCTCATCTACCTCCTGGGTCTGCTCTTCAAGGCCCTCTACTACTGCTGCTTCCACCCCAAGCTGTGGAGGCCGCCGGTGAGGGACCCAGGACTTCCCGTCGATCAGCCCGATGCAGACGTGTCCTTCAGAGTCTTTTCCATCCAGGACGGCGACCTGTCCTCCCAGCTCCTCAACAGACGGATGGCTGGCCACGCCGCTCGTTTTTACTCAAAGAAAGGATTCATTAGAAACTCTGACACCACAAATGGAGCGGAGTCATCACGTCTGTGATGTCCGGCTTGTTGTGCGTCACAGCCAAAAGTGTACTTCCTGATGATGTGCTCAGTATCTCATGAACCAAATTACTGGCTCAAATACAGCATTTCAACAAAGAAGTGGGCAACGTGGATCAAATCGTGTTCATATCAGTACATACAGTACACCATGCATCAGTACACATATTGCAATAGAGTGAATTCCTGGAAAAAACCTTTGACTAAAATATGTTTACTAATCCAGACACTTACAAATATTCCATAAACCTGCTTGTTGAATTACGTCACAATGTCCTAATACCACCATAGATATTAAAGAGGACAGCTGCCACGGTTTGAACTGACTGTTATGATCTCACTGTGTGCATTATCGTATGTATCAGCTCTACTTGAAACTGGGGGTAATTTGATGCACTAATTTGATAACTTGAAAGTGAATTTGAAAGCTATTTGATACATTTTCTACAAAGCCAAAAGTATTTTGTTATCTTTACACATGAAGTGAAATTGTACAAATCATGGGGATAACTTTTTCCATACATACCATATAGTTATAAGGGTTTGTTGTTGCTGTTGTGTAAACGCCTTGTATTTCCAAAATACAAACAAATAAATATAAAACAATATTATAATATATACATGAGTAAATAACACTTTATTTGTAATTATCTTAATGTATGTAGTTCATCTTTAAATTTGAAGGACCAAGATTGGATTTCTGAGGTTTTTACATAACGAGGGGTGTCAAAACGTGTGTGTTGTGTTTCTTTGTGTGTTGTGTTGTTGCAGCTGCTGCCACTGGGACCTATTTGAAGGACTTTGAATGTAGACTCGACCATAAGGTCTGTTTTTATCATTTCTATGTTCTGTTACTGTGTGAAACAGCTGTTTTACGACTCTGGACAGTTTTTTTTATCAAGATGGTGTGAAATAAATTCTTGAAATGTCAACCAAGAATTGTGGGTACAATATATAAAAAAAATGTCCCCTTGCGGGCTTAATGAAGTATCTACCTATCTACCTATCTATCTATTTTAACGACAGCAGACATCAGTCTGGCTTCAGGTACAGAACCACTAGTGTGACTGTTGCTCATCCAGTGTTTGTTTAGGTTGTTTAAATGTCACACGTCTTTACTTCAGTATCTGTGTACAAGCCGTGCTACACATTATTCTCGGCACTTTGTTTTCCAGCTGTCCTAAAAGTGAATTCAAGATGTTTTTTTTGTTTGTTTTTTCCACCTCTGTCGGTTCATTCTTTGTTTCTGGTTTACGGTTCAAAAAGTGTTGTTGATCCACGTCTTTGTCAACAGACTGCTGAAACCAAAAGTCAAGGTCACCGCTGGTTGTGAATATGTTACCTCATTCGCCATGTGCAATCAATAAAGTGGTACCGATGTTGTATTCTAATTATTTTTGTTGTTTGTTTTTTTACAGTAAAGTAACTTACCTTAACCTTGGGACTAGTGCAGAGCTTAACTGTTGAAGTGACAGCTCTCGGTGTGAGTTGCACGTAAACTGGTCGTGATAATATGACTGTGTCTTTAAGATGTGACGTTACCCTGAAAGAGGAGTTGCACAGTATTTGAACACTGAACCTTTGCTCTCTTTCATTTGTCTTCTTCGCTAATGAGTGACGCGGTAGCGGCTCTGTCCCAGAGAACGAAGCGGGGCAGCAAACAGCCAGTTAGTGTGAGGGGGGGTTGTTAACTTCGGTCTGACGGGACACCATGGGGGTGTTCAAGTTATCCCCCGTGGACATCCTCTTCACTTGTCTGGGCCTGGGGCTCCTGTTGCTGGACATAGTGCTGGACATAGTCGCCGTCTGGGATTTCTACCGGGAGGAAGACTACGTGAGCCTCTGCATCCTGCTGCTGCTTCTCGTGGGCTCGTCCGTCCTCGTCCAGGCCTTCAGCTGGCTGTGGTACAGCTACGAGGACGATGACCAGAGGCAGACGAAGGTGGAGAAATGCCTGACCCCGTTCATGCTCAAGTTCCTACACGTCCTGCAGCTGGGAATGTACTTCAGGTGTGTGTGTGCGTGTGCGTGCGTGCGCGTGTGTGTGTGTGACTGTTTCAGTTTCATTTTCTCTGAATGGGGTACATGATTGAGGTTATTTTGTTGTTACATTGTGTGTGTGTCATTTTGTTTCTGTAGATTCCTTTATGGGACCACAGTGACTCAGGAATAGTGGCAACACCAGTTATACCACAGCTTCCTTGTTTACAGATGATTTGATTGTTAAACAGTTTTACATGATAACTGTGTGTTTTCTCGACCCCCCCCCCACCACCACCACCTTTTGCCTCCCCAGGCACGCGGGTGTGGTGGAGCTCTCTTTGTGCAGGTCCCTCTCAGACATCCGTGACCCCGAGAGCGTCGCCGTGTACCTGAACCACGACCTGAGCATGCTGCGGCTCATAGAGACGTTTTCGGAGAGCGCGCCCCAGCTCGCCCTCATGCTCACCATCATGCTGCAGAGCGGCAAGCTCGGCCCCGTGAAAGGTGGATGTAGATTTTTTTTTAAAAATTTTTCAAGCAGGATTGATGTTACTCAAGTAGCAAAGTAGAAGTGTGTCTTCTGAAGACTCCCGAGTATCCGTTAAAAGGGCCAATGTGAGGTCCTGAATGTGTCTCTTCTAGGTCTTTCCACACAGTCCTGTCCTTAAAGGGCCAGTTCAACCAAAGCCAGTGGTGGAACGTAACTAAGTACATTTTCTCAAGTGCTGTACTCAAGTACCTTCTAGATGTGCTTAAATGATCACTTTTCTGTCAGTATTTCCACTTTACTCGACTACATTTCAGAGAGAAATGTCAACATGGCGACTCTACAGTTACACACAGAACACGTGAGCTGCCTACAAAATATGATGCATAGTAGGTCAAATGAACTCCAACGTTAAACTTTAGTTCTTTACATACTTTAGTACTTTTACTTTTTTTTTACTGATCATACTTGGATAATACATTCCTTTTAAACTCTCTGAATAATCCACAGATCACACTGTTGAGTCTTCTTGGGCACTATTTAAAAAAAAAAGGAGTTGCAATCAAAACTGCCGACACTGTGTTCTGTGGATAATCACCTTATTCTATTGCGATGCCGCCAGAAATATAACGATGGATCTCTCAAAACCTGGACGAATGAAACCCAACACTCTGTATGGCCAGATACTAGCGGAGAGCTAATGTGCATTTTGTAATTTTGGTGGACTGACCCTTTTTAAATAACAAAAAGACATCTCGAAGATTTCCCAAATTTCAGAGCAATGTCCTCTTTATTGTGCTTCTACAACACAACTCTAGGTTACTCTGTGATCTTCTCAAAGCCATTGAGTGGAAGTATATAGTCTGAGGTTTAATGCACTCAAAACTTGCATAAAAACTCCATCACTGAGTACTTTCACGGGGCGATTAACAGTTCTCTAATGACTCCTCCTCCCTCAGTGTTGAAGGCCTGCGGGTCGGCCTCGGCCATCGCCTTCAGCGTGACCATGTACCACCGCTCCCTGCGCTCCTTCCTGCCCAACAAGGAGAAGCAGCGGATGATGTCGTCGGCGGCCTACTTCCTCTGGAATCTGCTGCTCATCTCATCTCGCATCACCGCCCTCGCCCTCTTCGCCTCCGTGCTGCCCTGCTTCGTCGTCGCCCACTTCTTTTGCTCTTGGATTGTTTTGTTCTTCTTCGTGTGGTGGTCCGAGACAGACTTCATGGACAGCCCTTGCGGAGAGTGGCTTTACCGAGCCACCATGGGCCTCATTTGGTATTTCGACTGGTTCAACGTGGCCGACGGCAGGACGAGGTACAGGACCCTGCTGTACCACGGCTACATGCTGGTGGATATTTCCCTCCTCTGCTCTCTGTGGTGCTGGAAGATGAGCCCCGATCTGCCTGATTTAGAAATTCCACCCTTGTATGCTGTAATCACCGCTGTCAGTGTTGTTGCAGTTTACATCCTCGGCCTATTGCTTAAAATGCTATATTATACGTGCTACCATCCAAACCTGGCCAAGGAGGAGCTGAAAGGGGACGCCACAGTTGAGACTAAGTTGAAAACATTTTCTGGTGATGAGCCAGATTTTTCTATTTCCTCAGCCGCGAACGAGGTCCCGGAAGAAATACACCTTCAGTGCATATCCCTGGAGGAGGACCTAGACACAGACGTCACTGATCGCAGCGGGCCAGGAGCTCCGGCACCCGACATCAAACGTTGCAATAAAAGAATGAGGAAGTTGGCCGAGAACTTCTACTCCTGAGCTGCATCACTTGATGTCCAGCAGACTCGGAGGTTGGACTGAGTCACGCAGACTTGAGCAGCCTGATAAATGAAGATCATGGGGTTTCGTGGGATAGGACTGTGACCTGCTCCCTGAGTAACAGATCCAACCTCACGAGAGGCGAGTCAAGACTGCCGTATTCTGCTGTAAGCAGCGTCTTCACTTTATTAGCCGGTGCTGCCAATCTTTATTTTATTTTCCATTTTAAAGGATAGGTTCACAGTTTTAAAGTCTGTGAAGATGTACATGTAAATAGTTTGTTGCTGGTGTCACTCTTCCTCCTGCTCATAATGCCTGTGTGACGAGATTATTTATTACTATTCGAATGTTAGTAATCTGGGACAAAACCCAGTTCTTTCTGTGACAAATGCATTCCAAATTTTTGAATATTTGAATATTTTTCTTAACATTCCTATTCCAATGAAATGGTACAACTCATTTCAAAAACTTGAAATGGTTAATCATATTGAGTCCTCAAAATGTTACTGAAATCCAACCTCATTTCTGAGACTATTTATGGTCGACATGTTTTCTACAAGGATGTTGCTCTCCAAGGATGTTTTGGTAGCATTCCTTATTCATGGCTGTGTTCTGAGGCATACTTGTGAGTGAGCCCACTCCCTTGGCTGAGAAGCAACCCCACACATGAATGCTCTCAGGATGCTTTACTGTGGGCGACACAGGACTGATGGTAGCGCTCACCTTTTCTTCTCCGGACACCCCAAACAATCGGAAAGGAGATCATCAGAGAAAATGAGTTTCCCCCGGTCCTCAGCAGTCCGATCCCTGTACCGTTTGCAGAACATCAGTCTGTCCCCGATGATGTTCCTGGAGAGAAGTGGCTTCTTTGCTGCCCTTCTTGACACCAGGCCATCCTCCAAAAGTCTTCGCCTCAATGAGCGTGCAGATGCACTCACACCTGCCTGCTGCCATTCCTGAGCAAGCTTTGCACTGGTGGTGCCCCGATCCCGCAGCTGAATCAGCTTTAGGAGACGGTCCTGGCCCTTTGCTGGACTTGTTGGGCGCCCTGAAGTCTTCTTCACAACAATTGAAGTCCTGTGTTTGAAGTTCTTGATGATCCGATAAATGGCTGATTTAGGTGGAATCTTACCAGCAGCAATATCCGTAACATTCTGGAGTATATGCAAATTGCCATCATAGAAACTGAGGCAGCAGACTTTGTGAAAATGTCACTCAAAACTTTAGTGTACATTCAGTATTTACCTCTCAATGTAAACACTAGATGTATATTGCCTGTCATTCAGTCTTTTTTGTGGCTCAGCAAAGAAACACGGAACAGGGAAACGTAGAGTTTTGCAATAAAATGATCAATCTCGGAAGACTTGATTTTCATCTTCAGAATTCATCTTGGCATGACTGCATTTAAAAGGATTACCAGGGAAGGCCTTTGTGGTTCTTCCAGTTTAGCAACATTTCTTTCAAACCACAAGGTTCTAATGAAAATGTTGCAAATATATTTATGCTAGATATGTTTATGTAATTGCATTTTTTCACAGTAATAAATACTTGAGTCTGAAACTTTTTAAAGTTTATTTACACTGTATTGTCTAAAAGGTACACAGGAAAACCTTCCAGGACTGTGTCCAGGTCCTAAACGCCTACTGAGGGGAAATAGTGATTATTAAATTAGCATTGGTTATTAGTATAGGTGTTCAGTTCACAGGATCACATTCAGGCTCTCTACATAAGCCAATGTATCCTCACAGCTCATTTGAAGAGATGAAATACGTTGTTTACGTACAATTTAAAAAAACAAAACGGTATTTGGCATTGGAAAGAAAATAAGGACACAAAAAAATATAGTCCCGTAACATATTTAACAGCCGTGGTATACTTCAAAACCGACATTACATGCAGACAATAAAGAAATACACAACACATTCAATAAGCAGAAAATTAAAAAATGCAAAGATTGCATATGGTCTCCTAAGTTTTCTCAAGTGTGTGTGTGTGTGTCGGGACTGACAGATGAGCCCGTTCACCTTTTACTCACTGAGTTATTAGCAAGACTGAACAATTTAAAACGTGTTCACTTTGGTAATCTGTGTTCATAGACGGTGATTGTCTCTCAGCGACGCCGGGCTTTTCACAGCGACAAAATAAATCTCCTTTTCAAAAGGAAGCAGAAGTCTAATACAAAGCAGACAGAGTACAATTATGTGAAAACCGCCGAAGTATTGTCACTCCATGTTCAGACATCTATTCTTGGAAAAAAAACAAATAAAACATTTTGAGTACGCGTCTGACGGCAAAGTGACGGGAAGCCATCTTTTCCATTGTTTCCATCAAACACAGCACCCCACAGAGGAGGCATCGTTTTCTAGATGGAGGCCTTTCAAATACAGTGCAGACAGGACAATCACATCAAACAATGTCTAGGAACAAAGAAAAGAGTAAGATAGCATTTGGATAATAAAACGCAGCAATAAATGTACCAAACAAACACAGAAAAAAGCCTTACACATTTCCCTTTGAGATTATGCATACAGATGATGGCTAAAGGCACGCTATAAATATGCACAGTCACGCAAGACAAACAAACGCACGCATTAGATAGATACACATTCTTCACGGTCAAGCTGCATGTGTGTGAATACGAAATCTTCAGGCTCAGTATTGTTCAGTCGTAATCTGATCGGTCGACCCCTCCGTCTACTCGAGAAAAAATAAAATCCCTTCAAAACACAGTTAATGGGGCAAAGTAGCAACGTATTGCACAGTCATCGCTTTTTGTCGTGTGGCTGAAAATTCAAAGCTGTGGAAGTAATCATGTGGTCGCAGCTGTCCGACACAAATAATAACACCCATGTTTTTAGAAGCGCTGAATCAATGACTTAATTGATGATTATTTGGCAAACCATTTTGACATTGACCAATTAAGAGTCATTTCTTTTCCCTCGTTAAAGTGAATGCATTTTGGCGTTTGGACTGCTGGTCAGAAGTCATTTGAAGATGTGAATTTGGGTTCTGGGGGAAATTTGATGAGAATTTTAGATTATGTCAAAAAAACGTACATAAAAAGAGAAACATTCCCAGGTTGTAACCAACTAACACTTGAAAAACCCAAAAGATATTCAGTTTACTTAAAGGCAGCAAATCACCTAAATTGACCTCTGCATTGTTCTGAGATGAATATCAAACCAGCGATGCAACGATGATCCTTTGACTTGTAAAAAAGGATAAAATCATTTTTAAACGGTTGAAGATCATTTTTGTGTTTGTTGATTAATCTAATAATCAAGAAAATAGTCCGCGTATTAATCAATAGTTTGTTGCAGCTCCAGTTTTAACTGATTTAATGAATGTCAGCTAAATCTAATTCGACAGGAAAAACATGTTCAGTAATGTCTTTGGAAACAAAACTATGCATTTATTTCTTTTTGGTAAACGACCATTTTGACATTCAGTCGCTTTAACAAAGCTATTCGGATTTTGTAGCAATAACATGACGTGCATGAGTATTAAAATATACAAAATACAACCGTCTTCACTATGAAAAGCTCTTAAGTGACCGTGATCCTCCGAACAATGCGTGGACGGAGTACGAGACAACGGGCATCAAAGTATAGTCCGGGTTTCATCTGAATGTCGTGCAAATTTGAAGGAAATGCTAATAATCTGCATTTCCATTCACTACGAACTCAAAATAGATCCCTCGATCCCCCCGCACTGCACAGAGGAAACCAAAGAGAGAGAAAAAGTTGAAATGTTGGGTGGCCAAACAGCTCCAGAGAGTAAGTCATCTAAGAATGAGTTTTTTGTGAAGTTCAACATTCACACATTGTTGCATTTATTATGTCCTTCCCTGCTCAGCGTAAAAAGGTTACGTATGTACCTTTTTGTTTTTTGCACTTACTGCTAAAAGACGATTAGTGTGCAGCACATACTGCATTAGAAGGAATATGTAGAATGGATTTGGGACACAGCTGTGGTCTTCATTGGACCCGTGCTCTGCCTTACTAATACTACGACTCCTGGAAAACTGCTGAGTCATGCCTCCGGCTCTGGTTTCACGTTGCCGAGTGTCACAAGAGAGGCCGCTTCAGGTTGGTCAGAAGATTCTCAGCAGTGCTCACCGACCACAGATCAGCTGACTGGTTTTTAACCCCGTAGTTCCTCGTGTTGAGATGTCAAAGGCTACGTGGGAGAGTAATAGTGGGATTATTTGATACTTGATGACCTTCAGTAAGTCTTTGAACAACCCAGAGAGATTATTTTTGAAACTTAATAAAAAGCTACAACGAAAGCGAACGCCAACACAACAACAATGAGCCTTTGGTTGTTTAAAATCCAGAGAGAGAAATAAAAATGAAGAGGGATTGTTTTCACCGCGGGAGATTTTGCTACTTAAAAAACAACAACAATGTAACCAAAAGAGGAGAAACAGAAAAAAATGGATGTCTTCCCTTCCGTGTCCAAATCAGTGCCAGTTTCATCCGTGCTGAGCTTAGCTGCCGTAGAGGAGGGAGCGCCGGGGCGTGAGGAGCCTTCACTCGCCCATCCAGTCCGTCTCTGGCGGTCAGCTCCGACCCAAAGTCCGCCTCAGTGCGTTGCCGTCACACACAAATACGCAGAGAGTCATAAGTTGTCATGTGAGGGCAGATTTTTATAATATACGAGCATCGTCTCTGGGGGAGGGGGTGTAGGAGGCGGAGGGTTTTTCTCGCACAATGTCACTCCACAGGCCGACGGGACGACCTCCAGGGTTGGTTCTCCCTTTGGTGTGCGGTGTTGGACGCCGCCTCCTTTACAAGAAGTCCAGCTCCAGCGCTTGGTGCAGGGACACGAGGTCGCCATGAGTGGAGATCCGCCAGAAAGGCATATTGTGCTGCGGACAGAGAGACGAACAGACCGTCAAGAGAGTGTTTCAGACTCTCAGACTGGAATCTTTCCATTTCAATCATTTCAATGAACAAATGTGTGGCAATTCATTACAGTCTGGAACCAGGCAGCTAACACACAGGCACCATAGTAGTTTAGCAGCCAAAGACAAACTTGGATCGATTATGATTTATTAAATTCGGTTACGCTCACAGCTGGATTTGTAAGCACCTTCGTGAGATGTGGATGCCTTTCAAACAAACAAAGTGAGAGCCACAGCGTTGTGTTTGTGCTGTTCTGAGGAAATGCAAACTGCCTACCGACCAAGGATCTGTGTCCACGTAGCAGGTTTTTTTTTTTTCTTTCCTGAGCCTCAGGGTCTTTTGTCAATTATTCCCAATGAGGAGAGCGCAACGAGTTGAAAAATGCTGAATTAAAAAATAAAAAGCGCTGGAGACGTCACTGTGGAAAATAAAGGGGACGCTTGTTTTGTCCGTCTGTCCTGAGCTTTCTATGTCGGACAGACACTATCACAACAAAGCCTGTTTGTGGGAGCAGATCGGCTCTGCAGAACAAATAGATAAAAGCAGCAGCTACCATACGACGGAGGCTAGAGTGGTTGTCAAGATATAGAAACATTAAAGAAAGCACTTAAATATAAGTGAAGCGCTACGTGGCCCTAACGCACAAAAGCAGGCAGGCGTTTTTTATCAGACGTGAAAACGTTCACCTGTTTCGCTGCAAACTCCTCGTCTCGACCGTCGCCGATCACCACATAAGTCACCTTCTTCCCAAAGCGAGAGACGATCCTCTCAAAGCAGCTCTCTTTCCCTGCGCGACAGGAAAACAAGCGATCACAAAAAGCAGCATTTTAACACGATTCCTCTGCAGCAGTAGAGGAGAACCAAAAATCGTTTTTTCCGATGCGTACCTATCTTGGTGGCGCTGTAGATGTTCTCGATGGGGAAGACGTCCCCCAGGCCGTAGAGCAGCACCTTCGCCAGAGCTGGAACCAGCTGGGTGGTGGTGACCAACACATTCATACACTTCCCCCTGTTGGCGGAACATCACACACACGTAGAACACACATTAACATATGTGGGCTATGAGATGAAAACAAAAAGCTGAATCAGGGGACAGACCTGTTTACACTTGCATTGATGTCGGGACAGTTTTAGATTTTTCAAAGCAAATTCAGCACAAGAAAATCACAGCCCAGCTTCTGTCCTTTAAAGCAGCAGCGAGGGTTGCATCATCCTCTCAATAAACATCGCCTTTTAAAGCTCATTCACTAGGGTCACTGAGCCTAAGCGGTTACTAAATGTGACGTAACGTGTAATAAAGCCGTCACTTGAATCGAATAATTCACATGACTGCGCATGTTGCCGCAGAGTGCGACCTGAAAGATATTCTCCAAAGTAATAAGCTCCGCTCAGACCTGGACTGGATGAGCAGCAGAGACTTGAGCGCCGTGCAGAGCCACGCGTCCGTAACGTTCTCGATCTCAGACTGAAGCCGTAGAAGCAGCTCCCTCTTCATGGGACTCAACAGGCCTGAAAGACACGACACGCAGTAAGAAGACCACGAGGTGGAGACCCCACCGTCACGATGAACAATGTGCAGATCTAACATCATAAAGGGACGCACTTCTCTAAATGTTTCGTGGGTTGATTCTTCATTAGTTCAGTCTGATATCACACACACACACACACACACACACACACACACACACACACACACACGTTTCTTTGACACTGCCAGAATAAATTGGGGGGGGAACTCAGATCTGTTGAGTGTTTTGGTTCCTCTTGGATATTGGACTGTGGAGCTCATTTTGATGTTGTAACACGCTGTCGTAATTCACTCGGCTGTAAAGTGCTCCAAGGTTGTTTTTTCTCAGGAAAACAAACGCACCCGAAAACGGGTCATTAAAAGCATGATAGGCGAGACGAAAGAAGAACGTCTGAACACTGTTTTACTGGAACTGAAGAAAGTGTTCATGAGCCACGGTTGTTTTCTTGTGTGTCGGTCATTTCCAACTTCACGTAGGCAAAACAAACTCACCTCCAACGTTCCCTTTAAAGTTACTGTAGATCTCTTTTAGCCGGCGGTAGCGGAAGGCCAGTTTCCTCATCCACTCCACGCCTCCCTGGACCCCCGTGGTGGTTCCTGATGCCCCTCCGCCACTGGAACCATTAAAGCCATCCGCCAAGAAGTTGTAGGTACTAAAGTGGAGAGAAACACACCTGTGAATTGATTGGGTGAGGGGAATAAAGCCTGCTTCAGAGTGATGATGTTAAAGTGTGCTTTAAGGCTAGTACGTGTGTGTGATGAGGTCATTGCAGTTTATAACACACCTCAGGTCCTGCCCATTGTCGTCAGAGGCAACGTCCTCAACATGGACTTGATCACATTCCTGAAACAAAACAAGTTATTCTTTCTAAAGGATTATATAATAATGTATTGGTTAAAAAAAGAAAACTTGTATTCACTTGTACAAAGACAACAACATCCATGTACCGTTGGGAAAAGACATAAGCTTCAGATTATGCATCTTTGCAGCAGCCTCTTAAATTGCGTTGTTTAAATGTATGCGTATAGACCAAAATAAACTGTTATTTTGAGCGTTGATGGAGCAGCTGCAATGTTAGCAAAACCTAGCACCGATCTATCCAAACTCCATTCTGAAAACAAGCATTTTAAAAGTTGTTTGCTAGTCGCTTCGGACGGACCTGACAAAAGCATGACTTCAGACTTTCTATGAATCGGCATCGTTATGCAGTCATTTCGGCATCCTTTTCATCCGTTTAATGCATATAAATCAGAGCAGAATCTGTTTATTTGGGGTTCATACCGCTGTAGTAAACCAGCCGATGTGTGGCTAACAGTGAATACAGCTCGGTGAAATTCACCGGGTCCCTCCAGACGACGTTATGAACCCAGAGAGACCAGCGTTTGGAGAGAACACAGCATTAAGCTATTTGATAAGATATTTGATTGGTTGTGAGTTTAAAAGCATCCACATGACCAGAAGGAGAACCTCTAGCTAGTTTTTTTCCCTCCAGAACTCAGAGAGTATACTACGAGCAGTCGACTGTCAAAAAAGGGGGAGGTGTCTCATTGTCATTTTGACCAACAGACAGACAAAGGTAGCTGAATGCCTCTCACTGTACCTCCAGGTCGTTGAAGAAGAGGTGAGTGTCTGCCAGCTCAAAGATCAGCTCCTCCATCTGCAAGCCCAAGTTCAGCACCGTCGCCGGGTCCTGAACGGACACAACGCAGACCCACAATAAGACTCAGACTGCTTTCTATTTCATGCCGCGTGCTGGAACTTTTTGGCTATTTACAGAAACAAACCTTGCCAAACTTCTGTGCGTAGGAGCCGGTGAGCAGTGAGTGGAATATGATAATGGTCTCATCCAGATCCCAGAGAAAGATACGCTACGAGGAGGGAAAAACAATATCACACTTTGTCTTTTAAAAATCATCATTTTTTTACAACCGACAGGAAACAACATTTACCACAAAATAATATTTGATCTTTTTAACGTGGTGATTTGTAGGGTTTTGCTTTGTCTTAAACACTGAAGTCCTGCTAAGCTAAATGACAAACATGTTTAAGTGTACAAAGAGGAGCTAAACTGCTGACTTGCTCACCTCCAGGTCGCTGTCGGCAGGCGGGGAGCTATCGGACCTCTTGCCCTTCCCTTTGGCTTTGCCGACAGAGTTCCTGCGTCCGACCTCGTCCTGATCTGTGGCTCCGGCGGGGACGCCCACGCTGGTCGGAAGGGCCGCACCTGCCGGGAGGTTCTCTGGTGGGGACGCATCTTAATACAAGCAAGTCGGAAATCAGCACTAGAAGGACACAATTCTTCTGTTTTGTCTCAGACTAGCACAAGGATGCTGAACGGGATAACAAACTGTTACAAACAGCCACCACAATGTAATCTACCTCTGATGTTTAAATAGAACTAAATGTCAATCAAACTGCTGAGGTCACCTCTGGGAGGCAGCCCGGCTGAGGCGGCCTCCTCCGACTTCACGGCTGAATACCCGGCCACTCTGGCGCCGGGGTCGTCGCTGTTGGGCAGCCCGGCAGGCATGTAGCTGGGAGGCAGAGCGTAGTACTGAGAGAACTGGTTCTGGCCCAGAGAGTTGTAGCCGCTGAATTCCTGGAGGAGATTAAAAAAATGATTGTGATCAAAGGTGAGTCACATGAGATAGAAATGGTTATCTTCTTATATGCCGCACTGATGGACAGGAGAACGCATGAGAACAATCACGGCGACACTTTGAGGAACACTTGACGTCCTCCTTACCTGGTGTGCCGCTGTGGTGGAGGTTGTGGTGGCAGCCGTAGCCGACGGGATGCTGGAGTACACACTGGATGTTGTGAAGCTTGAGCCTGGAGACAGAAAGAGGTCAGCTAAAACAGTGCCAGAGGAATAAATAAAATAAAATAAAGTATTTGAAAACAGCATTTGAGGTGATGAGCATCAAGAGAGGAAGACAGAGCTGTGCCACCGCAAGATCTTTGTGTTTCAGTGCTCCTGGTGTTTGCAGAGGGTGTGACAGCGCTGTCGTGTGAGTCAGAGTGAGGTTGCAGCTTGCCTTGGTATGAGTAGTGCAGCTGGGCTGGCTGGGTTGAGGTATATGCGGTGCTGAAGCTGAGAAACCCAGGCTGGCCACCAGAGGGCGCCTCAGGCAGCCCTGTCTCTGTTTTAATGCCTGGCCACATAGCACCTGAAGATGACAGGAGAGCAATGGAAGCAGAGAATGAAAGAGGCAGCAGGGGGGGGGGGACAGGTGGATGACGGGGCAAAAGTTAAGAAACCGGGTCCTTCAGGTTGAGGTGTGGCCGTTTAAGCAGAGATTTACAAAAAAAAAAAAAGGAAGCAAAATCTGATTCCGACAGCGCCAAAGCACAGTAAGGGCTCTGAAGCAGAGTGACACAAAAAAGGTGTGATCCTAGCTTTTATTTTTTTAGTGAGCAGACAGTGTTAAAATAGGCTGTTAGGGTAGGAGCGGGGACCAACCAAAGGGCGGGAGGCCGTAGGTCTGGCCGGTCTGGGGGAAGGCTGAGTACACGGTGGACTGGGCCAGCGGAGGATAGGCCACCTGGCTGGTGTATGACGTCACTGCCGGGCTGAAAGAAAGACAATCGGTGTTAAAGAACAATCTGTTAGGGCTCAAAACTGTGTTTTTACATGTACTGGCGCACAAAATTTGGTTGGCACAGAAGCAACACAAAACCGGAGGTAACTGAGGAACACTGGAATAATATAGAGTATAGGAAAGCCAGACTAAATCTGGTAGAAGAACGGCAAAGTTGAAATGTATACAAAGGGGCTCTCTGGGACAATGTGGTGAAAAAAGGCTGATCCCCCAAGGGAGGAGTCATACTAGTCTCTGCATGCACCTGGCTGCTGATGCACTTTGTTTCAATGACGCATTATACTTGCCGTGTTTCTTCCAATGAGTTGTAGTCTAAACGTCACCTCCTTAAATCTGCGTAACATTACAGCGGGATACATGATAAGATGTTCACATGCAGCGTACTCACTTGCTTCCCTGATAGACCTGTTGGCCGTATTCGGATGACCCTGTCGAGTCTGCGCCTGTTAAAAAAAAAAAAAAGAAAAAAAAAAAAAGAAGACAACACGGCCTCAGTTCAATAGACACGTCGCATTCAGCTTTCTTCTTTTTAAAAAGACCTCTAATGTGCTTCTGTTCATACCCGAATGTGCATACGAGTTCATGGGGTTGCCGCATGCTTGAGTTGCCGGCCCTCTGTCCGCGTCAGACTGCTCCTGATCACCTGCAATCAGACATAGTCAATATCTTCCAGGTATAAGGGGGGGGTTCTCGATGCTGAGTGTAAAAGATGCTGAAAGTACACATCAATTATATTTTAACAATTATTATTCTCAGTTTTCAAATTTAACTGGATGGATTATAAATAATACATAGAAATACATAAATAAATGTTCTTCTCATTTCAAGTACAATAAGGGCTGGATTAAAAAATAACTGACATAACAGAAAGCTTTTCAAAAATGTGCATCTTAATCGCTGAATTGTCCTGCAGCTTTAAATTCAGTTCATTCGGGTGTGAAGTGATGTCAATCAAAAAAGACACAATATTACATTTTTGTCATCTAAAAAGAGAAATGAGTGAGCATGATCTTTATCTGTGGTTATTAAACCACTTGTTTCAGCTCTATTCTCACTGTTAACATCATTGTTGGTCAGTGAATTCATGTGTTAGGATTCTGATCATTGTGGGCTCTTAGATTGTTTATTTTCTGTGTCTTCATTTCAGATGCGAGATGGTACGTTTGTTCAAAAGAGTTGTGCTTTGCCTCGTAGTGCGCTTCATTTACCGCTTTTATCAATAGTTACAGTTTCTGGACATATGAGACAAGCTGGCTCTAACTTTCTGTGGGAAGAATTAACATATAAGAGTCTGTTCATTCTTGCTAATAAATTCTGTTCTCTCTGAACACGTTTCTCTTTTTGGAGAACGTCTTGTGAGATAACTTCTCTGATCAGCTCAATATTCCTGCTCTTCTATCTATTTCCTCGTCTCAGCCCCGTGTGTCACGGTGTGTATATATCTCATCTCACTCGAATCAGGAAACATGTCAGAATACCCATATTTGATTGGCTGAGCTGCATCACGTGATGTGATTTACAACGCATTGGTCGGCGTGTTTCCTGCACCGCTGAACAAGTGCCGTAAAGGCTGAATAAGTTATGCCGGTTAAAGTATAAACCGGATCTGTAATATGTAAATTTCAAAATTTTCTATCGGTTTGAGATCCTGGGTCCAGATGCAACTGCGTCTGGGTCCGGATCCGGACCGCGGTCCGCCAGTTGGGGACCCCTGGCCTAGGGGAAGCAACTTTGAGCTGCACTTTATCAGAGGTGGTGAAGTTGACATGTTTGTAGAAAATAAACCACACAATGGTGAGATTTATGCCTGATCAGACGTGTTTTCAGTTAGTTTAATTTTGTTGGTGAAAAGATGCCTCCCTAAAACTGTGTCTCATCCAGAGACCAGAGTCCCAAACGGGCTTGTGTGGGGAATACTACCGTATCAGCAGAGCAATAAAGTAATGCACAGCAGACTAGAGGGCAGGTAGATTTTTCTTGAAATATTACGACTTTGTCATTAAATTACCAAATGTCCTAAAGCCTTGCTTTAGGAACAGTGCTGTCACATGTTCTACTTACCTGGATCAAGGTGGGCTGTGGACAGGGCAGAGTAGGAGCTCTCCTGCTCCGATGAGCCCAACACTGCAGCTGGACTCCTATCGTCACCTAAATTACTGAACGAGCAAAAAGAATCTGTTAAAATTATAGATTTTCTGCTGGCAACAATCTACTGTGTAAAATCCTTTCTTTAAAGTTAATTCAAAACTTTTTTCCATCAGTATGATGAGGCAGCACTTCCAAAAACATAAAAGATGCGACACAGATGTCAGCGAAGACCAACCTGGGCTCTTTCTCCAGTCCACCGTCGATCTCAAGCCTCGGCTTCTTTGTCTGCAAACACACGAGTTCACAGAGAAAGGTTTGCACTTGGAATTCTACTTCCTGTGATGTGCATCTTTTTATTCCCTCTATATGATTAACCATCAAGTCAGATAAATGTAAATAAACATAAAACCAAGCCACCGAAGCTCAATAAAAAAACACAGTATTACAATATTACAGTCCTAGAGTTGTATGCATTCTTTCGTGGGGTGGTTCGTGTTTTATTTTGCGACACATAAAGTATAGTTCCTCTATAGAATCAAAAAATACTTGACATCAGTACATTAACAAAATATTGTGGTTAAACACTGAACCACAATAACAAAATATGATACACTGTGAAAAAAAGGATGCTGCAGCTGTGATTACAGAATCACAGTGAAACTAGTTTTTGCATCTTAAGTTCTTCTCGTTGGACGTACAGAAGTAAAAGAAAACAACAAACGTCGGTGACGTCTGGCGTCATCGTGTGCGGACTCACCGGCAGCTCGGGCAGCTCCTGCGAGTCGACCATCTCTGCGGCGGAGCGACCCGACATGTCTGCGCGCTCAGCCTACTCTCTGCACCGGGAGAGGTGGTCCGGACCCTGTTTCACCCGAGCAGCAACAGTAACAACAGGAACACACTGAATAAATGGAGGGACAAGCCTTATGTAGTGCTGCGGGCGCGTGACACTCCCCCCTCCTCGTGTTTCATGAATGCACAACAATGCAGCCACCGCTTATCGCGTGTCTGATCAGCGGCACGGGGGGGTGGGGGACCGGGGCTCCCTGGTCTAAGCCCCCCCAGCACGAGCGTGTTCACTGCGGGGATTAAGGAAGCGTGCCACTTTACATGTGACCTAACCTTCGCTCAACGAAAACATGTTCTCTAGACGCATTAACTGCTCAGGTGCAAGCTGTCGTATCGGTGAGATCGGCCCGAGTCGGGATAACATCTATCCTCGTTTTGTCCGCCGCTCGCCCAATCGGCCTTTTACCTAACTGACAAAATGTCAAGCTTGTGTAAGTGAACTAAAAAATAAAAGGACTGACGTTTAAAGGGAAATAAGGCCACGTGATGATGTACCGATAGCAGATCAACTCGATTGAGATATTTCAAGGTTCCGAAAAGTAAAAAATAAATAAAGATAGTCTACATTTCCTCAGCTGCACTGACCCCAAAAACATATTGTGCTGTTTTTTTAAATAATATTCATTGCTCATTCATTTCTCAAACCAGAGACGACCGGTTTATAAACACTGCTGCTGCTTTGTCCGTTTGTTATGATCACAGCTTTCTGCCACCTGTAACAGGGCCGCTCGGGTCACGTGGAGGGGACACCCCTGACTCGGAATAGATACTCATGTATTTGACAGAAAAAAATATGAAACATCTAATGTTCACGACTTTATTTAATTTCTTGATATTTTACTGAAAGCTGTTCTGGGAAGAACAATTTGTTAAAGATGAAATGAAAGATGAAATTTAGACATATTAACATCGTTCCTCATTGTTTGCACATTACAAACATACATCTCAGATGTAGACAAATATTGTTGACACCACTGTTTAATCCAACACCCATGTTTTCGGTATTGTTTGTCCCGCACACTGGAAACTAGAGTAAAACAAACAGGCACAGCAAAGCATCCACTCAAGGTAAAGTTCCTATTCATGACATCTGCTAATGTTAGCCGACAACCGTTACGTTAGCTGAGTCCAGCAAATAACCGGGGACGGTCTGAGTGAAGGTGAAGTCTGACATCTCACCTACTCCTGGAACACAGCGGCTCGTTTATCTTTAATTTGAAAGGTTGGAGCATAATCTGTCAACACATGAAGCTAGAAGTTAGCCACTAATACTAACCGATACCGTGAGCTACTGTGGCAACGGACACTAATTAAGCGTAGCACCCCAGCATTTAGACGGCACCGCGCAAGCTTCCCAACAGCAGCGTTAGCTTACCAACGTTAGCAGACAGAGCCGCTCTGCTCACGCGCTTTACTATCGGTTCTAAGAGAAATGCTAAGTGTCACGCGCTGTCGATATTACATGCTTATTAGCTCACGTGTCTGGGGCCAATGGTGGTTAAATAACTAAGCTGGCTTTGAGCGTTACTTAGTTTGGCCCAGGCATGAAAGTTTTCCGCTCCAGAGATTAGTCGGCATCAGCAGCCATTGGAGCGGGTGTTAAAATGGCATCGAGTGAAAGCATCTCACTCCCGCTGCACCCAAATGAGAAGCTCATCGCAACACAAACACTTCCGAGACACCAAAATGATGAAACCCAGTCTTACCATTGAAGGGGTGAACGAGAAACGCTTTTATCTAAGCGCCTTCAATTGAATCCACAGTGTCAAGCTTTGTCTGTTGTTAGGGAGCACTATTTTGCAGGAAGTTGTCGTTGCTGGGCCTACTGCGCATGTGCGGAATGTTCATTCACAGGAGTCCTTTCTTTCTTTGGCGCGACGGGGGACGACAGGTGTGGCGGTGAGTCAACACAGGTGATGTTTGCAGAAAAGACTGCAAACATCTGTTATTTGAACAGATGAATCCTCTTGTTGAATGTTGTCAGGCAGCTTAAATCATTATAAATCCACGTTAATGTCAAACAAACCGTAGAACGTGTGTAGAAAAATAGTTGTTAATCAATGAGTTTGGCTAATTTTAAGCTAGCTGAATGTATATATTTATAAGTATATACATATTTTATGTGTATATTTATAAGTATACACATATTTTATGTGTATATTTATTTGTTGTGTATATGTAAATATATATAGTAGCATAAAAGTAGCATCAGAATTAAACATTTCCTTGATTTTAGAGAATTTATTTGCCATTTCTGACACAGATTACACAATTCAATATTTCAGTTGATCATGTAAATTATCTTCTTTTACACAGTAGCAGTGGCATGAAAATAAATATACATAAAAATACAAAACAGAAAAGTTATGCTTCCAAATATGGAAGAAATGATCTAGAACTGTGTGTTGCCTTATTTTTGTATTTCTTTTTTTTAAACTTTCAGCAGGCTTGAAAATCCACTCTATACAAACGCCTAAAATGTAGAGACTCATTGCAGCAAAACAAAGTCATGAAAACAATCTCTGAGTGAAGATACTCTCTTAATACCTTAATGGATATCAGATCATAAATTACAACTAACACATCTGCTAAAAGAGATTAATTAAATGATCATTATTCTTTTGGAGTTTTATTGCACTTTCCAGAAACATAATGCAGTAGGCCAGTGGCTTAACACTGATGGGGAAAAGCCAGCGCCTGTGCCACCTAGTGGTTCTTTTTGTCAAGTTAATGAATCACGTTCTTTCTACACATTATTCTCTAGATAAGGGACATAGGTGTTTGGGGAAAAGAGATATGTACATACAGTAAATATGGATCAGGCCGCCTTGGACAGGCACAAGACATTCACAGTTCCTCACTACATGATGCATAAATACAAAAAAAAGAAAACATTTGTAATCACAGATTCTGTTGTGTTTGCCTTAAAACAGCAATCACTTGAATTTAGAAGGAGTTTGATATACAGTAAATGCTATCGCTGGTTGAACTCTGTTTCGCACTCATTAAGAGAGAGAGAGAGAGAGAGAGAGAGAGAGAGAGAGAGAGAGAGAGACCAATATTTGCAGAACTTTCTGAGAAGTAAAGAGTGAATGTTTGTAAGTTATTAAAACAAGGAGAACAGTTTGCTTTTGCAATAAAATATATGCAACTTTTCTTCAACACAGTACAGTAAAACTTTGATCTTCACTATCTGAGGACAAACCGGTCAGAAAAAGAGTTTGCGTTAAAGCGTGCCACAGCCTACCGTTTGGTCCAAGTCTCACTTATTGGCGTCAAATATTGAAATGCCACTCTTCCCTCGTCCAAAGCGGAGATATGTACCAAGGAGCGGAAAGATATGAAGCAGTCTAATCCAAAGGTGCTGATGCTTTAAAAGCGGAATGTCTCACTTTTCTTGACCCTTGTTTCCTTCAGTGCAATTGAGCATTGGACACGAAATAATAAAGTCTTTTGTAACATACGCAGACATGTAATGAAGGCATCAACCTTAACAGCTAGCACCCCGGTCAAAAGTCCCAATAAGTTATTGTGGTTGTTGATAAAGCCGGCTCTCGCCAAAACGCCGCCGCTGCTGCTGCCGCCGCCGCCCAAACTGCCTTTTTGGAACCTCAGGCACTTCTCTTCACCTCACCAGTAGCTGTGAGATTGATGTTTGATGAACCCAGAGTGCATCCACACTTGGCACACATGTATTATAGTCGTGGGCGGCTGAGGCAGAAGAGTAGGACCGGTGATGGCGTGACATGAGAGTCTCCCTCTGCACACTTCTCATGCTCAGATCCCTCAAGATCTGCCCCCCCATTGGTATTCATGTCCATTAGATCCTCTTATCAGGCTCTGCAACTTAAACCACCCCCCCTCCCCAAAAAAAAAAAAAAATATATATATATAACTGGCTTCTCCTGTGTGGTCCCTCTGTCAAAAACAAATACGACTCTCAATCCAACTTGTGTCCCGTCTCTTGTGAGTTCCCAGGCAGAGCTGCCGGCGCTCACATGAAGGAGTGGCCCGCCGGAGGGCCGTAGGAGAAGCCCGGGAACGCTCCAGCCGCCTCCTTGACGCTGCTCGACACGGTCAGCGAGTCGTTGCACAGAGAGGAGGAGACGGGCAGGTGGGTGAACTCCGGGTCGAAGTGTCGCAGGTCTGTGGGGCCGCTCTGTGAAACCGAGAGAGGAATAAAATGTCAAGACACTTCTGGATGTTTCTACCTTCTCAAATGTGCATTATTTTACGGTTTCCTATGAATATAAACATATTGTCGTTTTGGACTGTTGGTCAAGACATCACTATAGACTGGGAAGCTGAGTGGGGCATTTGTCATTCTTAGCTGACATTTTATAGACCTAACAGCGAGATAACTTGCCGCCCGTATATGACTGCGACTTGTTTTGGGACATTTGGTTTAACTGATGAGCTGAAGACGGCAGGGCTCTGGGAAACTGTTGGCATTTCCGCCTATTTCCTGACATTTCAATAAAATGAGGACAAGCCATCCGTTGCGGCCTCGAGCTTGAACTCACCACTGAGGGGATGAATGGAGGCGTGATCTTCTTGGCCATCAGGTCCTCCCAGTTGATCGGCGAGAAGAAGGAGTGGAACTTGAGTTCAAGCTGGAGGGGAAACGAAAATTCTAGATCAGCATATTGACATGCAAACAAGCGTCACGGACCTCTTGCCGGGTCTCGGTGTCAAATGATCTCTGGGCTCAGCTGTGCTCACTCACAAAGTCATCCTTGACCCCCAGCCTCTTGGTGCGGTCCTTCTGCAGGAGCCCCTCCAGCAGCTCCCGGCCTGCGTTCGACACGTTGGGCTTGAGCACGGGAGACTTGTGCAGGATGTTGTTGTACATCTCGGCTGTGTTGCGACTGTAGAACGGGGGCTGTAAAGCAAAAGCGGCGACAACACATTATAGGTTTACATAAACAAGCCGTGGAGTTGCACTAAGAGCCGCAAAGTCACAGATTTCACGTACAAGTCCGTAGAGCATCTCGTAGAGCACCGATCCCAGACACCACCAGTCCACCGTGCGGTCGTACGCCTGCTTCTGGAGAACCTCAGGGGCCAGGTACTGAGAGGACAGCAACAAGAAGGTGTCAACCCATGTCTGACAGTTCTAATTTGTTGGTGGAGTCTCTGTATTGATTGTAATGATGTATGAAAGTCTAGAGATTCGTTTTGTACCTCTGGCGTCCCGCAGAAGGTTGTCGTCGTGCCGTTGTCTGTGAGGCCTTCTTTGCAGAGGCCAAAGTCTGTGAGGACAATATGTCCCTGTGAGTCCAACAGGATGTTTTCAGGCTTCAGGTCCCTGTTAAGGAGAAGAAGAAGAAGAAGAAGGCTTTTAAAAAAAAAAAAAAAAAAAAAAGTGACTGCATAAATGATTCTTATAAAACTTCCTTCAGCACAGATTTACAAACGCCCACCAGGGGGCGCCGTAGGATCGCTCATTACCTGTACACAATGTGCAGGGAGTGGAGGTAGCCAAGTGCACTTGCGATTTCAGCAGCGTAGAACCTGGCTCTGGGCTCCAGGAAGATCCTCTCTCTCTGGAGATGGTAGAACAGCTGGAGAGGAAACAGACACATCTGTCAGCATCGACTTGGAAATAAATACACCCATATTCCCACCTTATTTCTCAGTGTTGTGAGATCTTAACTCACCTCCCCACCGTTGACGTAGTCCAGTACGAAGTACAGCTTGTCGGTGGTCTGGAAGGAGAAGTGCAGCCCCACCAGGAAGGGATGCTTGATGTTCTTCATCAGCACGCTGCGCTCAGCCATGATATGCTTTTGCTGGAGGGAATATGTAGAAGTTAATACAACGGCGTAGTCATCACAATGATGTCTAACATTAGCAATACGGAAGGAATGTGGATTGGGGTTTAACTCGCAGTCCACTACACGATGTGAAAACACACCTCTTTCTTCTTCATGATGATTTTCTTCTGCAGCACTTTGACTGCGTAATATTTGGCGGACTCCTTGTGCCGAGCCAGCAGAACCTGTTAACAGAGCAAACATTTGCATCGGTGACGGCGTCGCAGCGGTTACAGTGCGAGAAGACGAGAGAAGTTGGTTATACGAAAAGAGAAGTTCGCCGGACTCACCTTTCCAAAGCTGCCTTTGCCGATGATTTTGAGGTAGTCAAAATCACAGGGCTTGATCCTGATGAAGAGACAAACGGAGGATTAGGACTCTGGTTGTTTAGTGTACATGTTTTACAAAATGTACTACATTTAAAATGGACAGATTTTAATAAGGCTACTTACTGAGTGTCCTCAGCCAGTGAACTTCGTGAATTTAGGCACATCTGGAAGATATGAAATGAGGAAATGTATAAGTACATTGACATATTTTGGAAAGAAAGCGAGTCAAATAGTCAGTAAACAGTGTCCACTTACCAGACTGTCAGGAAGTTGGTCATCTTCGCCCTCCTCGTTTTGAATCTCATCGATCTTCAGGAAGTTGGCAACTTCAACGCTGGAAAAGCAAACACACAGATCTGGTTAGAGGATTAATTTTGATGTCAGCTATGGCACTTTTACAATATGAGCCAGATCACATGATCTAAAGTGAGTTTGTGTGGCTGAAAAGCTGAGCGGATGCTCCCTGCCGGGCAGTGCACGGCGGTCTGAAACATCCAGATGGGTTAAGTTCAGGACGCGGCCATCGAACATGAGTCAGCCTAACCCGTCTGTGAAGATAAGCTTAAGCCGCTGACCCATGACGGGAGGGTTTCAGCGGGCTCTGCGGTCCGGATCAGACGCCCCCTTTTCCCCTCTGGAGCATCTGAATGGGGACAGGTTGTTTATTTCTCCACAGCACCACGACTCCAAATTGAGAGTCCAGGATGTGCGATGGGACGAGCCACGCATCATGTAATAACTGAATTACCGGTTTATCCCCGTCTAGGGGATAGAAGGGATTTGGCCCGGAAAGGTGATTAGGCAGTAGAGAGGTTGTTCGTCATGAAAGGACTATTCTTGCACCTGGCTCCTTGGACCCAGATTATGCTTTTCACAGGATGTCCTGCCAAACTCAGGTAGCTGATTGGATTGGCCGGGGCACACTGACCACGAATGGGCTGACGATTAGAATTAAACACCAGAGCCAGGGCTGACCCAGAGATGCCCCTGTAGGCTTGTGACTCAATGAAACGCCAATGTTCCATCCCAAATCTAACATATTGGATTATACTTTGAATAGAAACACTCACTGTTGGCAGATATGTGGGGTAGACACCAGCTTCTGGATGAAGTCATTCAACCCCATTTTTCTCTCCTTGATGAAAGCTGCAAAGACAGAGTGTGGAAATAAAGAATGTCAGCATCAGTGTCATTCACCACACATTGATGCACATATGTTTTGGTCTCCCGTTAGAGAAGGACATTTCAGAGTTGGAGCTGTAATCCGCTGTTCCAAATGTCCTGTTGTACGGTACATGCGTGCGTGTTGCGCACGGATGGACCTCTAATGCTGCGGGTTTATAGGTTACGCAAGCACTTGGGTCACTCATTCCGATACCGACAGAGGTATTTTCCATCCTAGATTGTCATTGCACCGCAAACGTGACAATTTAAGCCTGATTTCTTATTTTATTGTGATATTTCTAGAAAATTCTGTCAAAGTAGAACAATAAAAACAACAACGCAATTTACAAGCAGGTTCTAATCACCTCCGGACAGCTGTTTGTCTTACTGATCACTCACGTGCAAACTAAAATCGTTTACTTTGCTCCACTAATCGACACACACGCAGTCGTGATGATTGTTTCAGTCGCTCACCGGTGAGAACCGTGACGATCCCCCTCATCTTGCAGTAAGTTAGATCACATCCAGCTTCAGTCACCTCCATGGTTACCGGTTGACAAAAATATCCAATAAAAAAAAAATCAACAACCAGGAAGAACAAACAATAATAGTCCCCGCGCGATCCTTCAACCGTTAGTTGTTGTCACGACCGTGAATACCAGCAGAGCTCAACCTGCCGCGCGCCGCTCTCAAATGCCGCTGCTGCCCACACTGCGCGAGCCAGCTAGTTTATATATACGGAACACGTGGTACTTTAAAAAAAAAAGGCGACGCCCCCCTTTCTTTTCCTTCTCACGTCACCCGCGTTACTATGGTAACTGCGTGACATCACGGGATTCCGCTGCAGCCATATTCTGCCTGACGAGGAGAGCTCACTGCAGAGGAGGTGAGAGGAAGCACTCCCACTCCTCCTCCTCCTCCACCTCCTCCTCCTCCTCGTCCTCCTCGTCGTTTTCTCTCAATGGAAATCTCCACTGACTGTGATCACCCATACAAAAGGGATTAAAGTTACGTGATTAAAACGGGGGTTGGGGGGCAACTGCAATCACACGAACTGCAATCACACTCTGGTACAAAATGTGCAGCTTCTGTCTGGATGCTCCCTGCAGTCCTTTTATTTTGAAAGGACATGGAGAAAATCTATGTCAGGATTGCTGCATTTAAACTTCTGCTTGCAACTGCTGCAGTTTCTGACCCCGGACAACGCCGCATGACATAACCCGCATATTTTAGATCCGTGCATTTTCCACAAACCGCCACATGCTTTGTATTCTTAAAAATTAGTGGATTTAAGCGGCTGGCGAGGTCAAGGTTACAAAGGTGACGTGGCACGGCCGGAATTACATAAATTCTGAGAATTTGCCTGTGACGTCATGGTCTAAGCCGAAGCAGTGATCGTCCAGCTGTCACAGATGTGGTCCACTGACCCTATACGTTACATAACTGTGCCATAATGCAGATATACTGCCTGAGGAGGAGAGAGAGACACAGAAAAGTTTCCAGTGAGTGATGCGAGTGAGTGATGTCTTTAGTGTGTTCTGATGAAAGTGTGATCAGTCGCAGAGCAATTCTTGCTTTTGAATGACCGCATGTTAGTGTTTTATCTTATTTTACTTCACTGTACATCAGAGAGAAATATTGTTATTTTTTCTTCAATGATTAACTGCTTTAAATAGATTCATGTTTTACCTGCAAAATATGATGCATCGTTATCAGAGCGGAAATTACAAGTTGATTAATGGATTAGATTCAAAGTATTTTGATCGTCGGTTAATCATTTTAATCTTTCTACAAGAAAATTGAAAAAAGGCCAAACATTCTCTGTTGCTAGCCTCTCGAAAATCAGGATTTGCTGCTTTAGCTGAATTTCTTTGGGATTTGGACTTTTGGACTTGCTTTTTGCTCGAACAACAATAAAATATCTTGATGACCTTTTCACTGTTTCACTGCAGATAAATCGATAATAATAAAAAAAAAGATCTTGAACCGCTGCCCTAATTGTTATGAATTGGTTATTTTTGATTATTTTCATGAGCAATTCATCTGCTGAATATCTTTTTGATGAATTGGTTAATCCTATTGTCTAAAATAATAATACATCAAAAAAATATATATGTCAGAAAATAGTGAAAAATGCAAAATCATTTCTCAAAGCCTAATTGGACGTCACCAGATGTCACGTTTTTTGTCCGGCCAACGTTCCCATACCCAACGATATTTAGTTTATCCTAAAATTCAACAAAGAAAACTATCAAATCAGCAAATGTTTGTCATAATTCAAAGGATTATTCGATTAACAAAAGTTGCGATAGTGAATAAATAGAAAGCCTTTTGACTTTTTCTTAAGTAAAGGATCTGAGTACTTGTTCCACCCCTGTGAAAAAACACCTGCTGCAGTCCTCAGAGATTCATTCATCTGTCAAGGGGAAACTCCTGGGTCTTGTACCCAGTTTGACATGTGACAGTCCTGCATGATTTAGAGGAAGTGAGCCATCACAGGACCGGTCGTTCTTCTATCGGGGAAAGAGGAAGTGCCTTATCTGTGGCAGAACCCAGCAGAGCGTCCTGTCCTACTCGGCTTCAGCTGTTTTCTCACAGAAACGCACCGGATCCCATTGCATGGCAGCGACACCTCTCACCGGGCTTACTCTGAATTATTCAGGTGCGTCGTTGCGTCATCGTCTCTGGTAACATGTGGGAGGAACAGCGTCATGCTATGTTTGATTTGCGTTGTTTCTGTTGTGATGGAACAAGAAAGTCAGGTGCTGCGGAGCAAAACCCCCCCTTTTTCTACACAATGTCTTTATGAGTGAGAAGTGTGGGACGAATCTCACATGCACGTCGGTGTGATTAACAGTCTTTCCTGTTATGATAAAGACAGATTATCTGTCTCGTGGAGGTTGAACAATTGAACCGAACACGCATTAGAGATGTCGGTTCCTCTGTGACTGTCTCTCCAGGGCCAGGTTTTTATTTAGCACCTTCACAAACGGGGCCCCCGCTTTCCG
Source organism: Anarrhichthys ocellatus (assembly GCF_004355925.1). Taxonomy (NCBI): domain Eukaryota; kingdom Metazoa; phylum Chordata; class Actinopteri; order Perciformes; family Anarhichadidae; genus Anarrhichthys; species Anarrhichthys ocellatus. The sequence continues at coordinate 1,135,896 of NW_022280114.1, forward strand.
TCGCCCCGTCCAGCCGCGTGATCAAAGCCGAGCAGACGGGCAGCGCATCTCGTGTGAGTCACCTGCCAACAGACCAGGTGAAAGCCTTTCCAAACACTCCCCGGGGCTGCCGTCAGTCACACCTCCCCAGCCTCACTTGTGCCACAATGATTAGAGGCTCTTTCTTTCTGGCGCTGCAGGTTGGTGTGTGAGTGGCATGGATTTAAATAAAGGCCCCAGCTTGCGCCTCTCATGTCACAGAGCTAAGCATCTGATTTTCTGAAACAATAAATACCTGGAGATCTAACCTGCAACATTGATCATATCATTACCTTAAAGGGAATTAGAATGTATTTAGCTTCTGCTACGCTTTCAAAAGCTCGATGACTCATCCTGCACTCAGGGGCGTTAACAAGAAGGCATCCAATCACATGAGACTTTGGGCGACTAGCTAGCGACAGCAGTCATGTAAAATCGCAGTTCACCGTTGGCTGATCGTGGTAGCTAACAGAGCGACACGGAGAAAGAGGAAGAGAAGTGTGTGTCTGGATATAAACGGGCAAAGGTCTAATTCATTCTCGTCATCTGCCGGACTTTCATGTACTGATAGACGCTCTAACTTCCGTCCCACTGGGATTTTAAGTTGACGTGTTAGCAAAAAGCTGCTTTATTTGTGCATCCAGCTGTTACGGAGCAACATTATCGTTCATCCGGAGTCGTGTTTCTGTCCAATATTCTCTCTCTTTTTGCTCTGTTTTTGGTCTCTACCATTTCCTGAGGAACATATCTGTCTCTTTAGCTCCTAAATGGTCCAGCCTGTTCACCAGCTCGTGTCTAACTGTGTCTGTCTGCTGTTAAGTGCTGTGCACACGTAGTGTAACGTTGGCTTTTTAGAGCTTTGTTTTGCTGGAAACAGCTGCCTGCTGCGGCTGAAAGCAACGCCATGACGGTTAAGTTACAGACCGGACGGAGACTCATTATATCGCTGCAGATTCAACCCATAATTCTCTGTGGGTTTACCACTACAGCTTCCCCTTTGACATTGTGTAGCCAGTTTAAAGACTCCTCTTTCCATCTGGATGAAAACATATTCTGTCTGTTGCATATTAAAAATGTGTTCAACCAGTTTGTCAAGTTGCGAAGGTATTTCCTTATCCAAAGTAGCTGAAGAGGATATACTGTATGTGCTTACTCTTTTTGTATAACACAAGCAAAATATGGCCGTCTCAACAATATACGTTAATATATACTGTTACAAAAGATACATTTTTACATTGGCTCATGTTGTGCAAATCGAGCAAGGAAAGGAGATGCATCATGAGGAAAAACCTTTGTTATTGTGCGCTGGATGGAATGTCTTCTGATGTTAAACGATCCTTCTGGGTTCTTCAAAGTATTTATTTGTCAGAATCACTTAACTCTGTGACTCGAACGTAATACACGAGAAGCTGCACTTCTACCCGAGGCAGCAGAAGGTGGATGGATGAGTCATAACAAACAGGTCCTCACCGGCCAGCAGCAGGAAGGCTGTCGGCTAATGAGGACGGAGGATCTCTAATTACAACGTGGGTCTCGTTGACCGGCTCCGAGGAGTGAACCGCGGCCTCGTGTGTTTCACACCCACACAGTCATGCCAACACCCTCTCACCAAAGAACAGAGCGTCGCTCACACACACACACAGAACCGCTGAGAGCCAGACCGAAAGTGGCGGTTCGGTCCGACGGCGTCGCGGTTCAGCCTCATGCCCCAGTGAGTGGGAGCACATTTTGGCTCAAAACTTTCATCTTCGCTTCCCTCCTGAATTCCCAGGCAGGACATGAGATGTTGTTTTTCTCCCTTCTCCACGGGGGATTAAATGGCTGCTTCATCAGATAAAAAAAAAAAAAAAAGAGGGAAGAAATGTTTGCTCTCTGATGTGATGACTCAGACACACACACACACACACACACACACTGCTGCTGCCAAATTATTACAAATGAAGCATTGCTTTAATTTGCTGCCAAGCAAATGGGATGATCCTGCCTGTTTGGAACCGCAAAGCCGCTATTTATTATATTAATGTGACTGCGTTTCCTGCTCTAATTACAGACAGGCTTTGTCCTGATCTAACATCATGTTACTCTGGTGCTGTATGCGAGCGACTCCATGCAGGCAGGTTCCCTGTGCATTACTGAAACGGTTCAGTAAAAAGGAAGCAGATATTTAAAAAAAGACAGCAAAGCCAATTTCATTCAGAGCACCAGTCGTTCACTTATACTGCACCTCCGGTGTTGGCTAAATATGAATCAGTGAACAGTGGATGTGACTTCTGTTATTGAATGCAGTTCCTGTTTCTGGCCTGTATTGTGATGACAATGATGATGTATAAACATGACATTTGAACATCACTGTTTCCCTCTGTAGCAGCACACAGACTAGCCTAAATATAGCGAGCGCACAAGTTATTCATCTGATCCAGTTTTGATCCAGCGCAACGCTCATGAGGTCAGTTACCGCTGCGAGATATTCATCCGGAAAAACATCCGTTGAGAATGGATCGAGTGTGGCAGCTGGAAAGCAAACAAATTAATGACGCGTGCAAATTGCTGTAGATGATGACAACGAGCGTCATTGTTTTTACCATTTTGAACCGGTCGCCAAGTTGCGGCCCTGCATGTCTGGAATCTTGTCTACGACTAGTAAAAACAAGATGAAAAAGAGCCCTGGTTGTCTCCCCTTAGAGTTCATCCGGGGACATTCTCAGAGGGATTTATCAAACGGCTAGCGTGCTTTTCCAGTTGAAGCTCAGTGAGTAGAGCAATTATTCAGTCAGGTGCAGGAGAATGTGGGGGCGAGATTAGTTTTCATTGATCTGTATTACTTGGTTAGAGTCTGACACAATCACCCACAAAGTGATTTAGGTCCACGCCCACTCGTGGTGCCCCTAATCCAAACTGATGCCTACTGAGCTTTTCCAGACCACAATGAGTGAAGCAAAGTATGTACCTCTGAACACCCCGAAACACATCCAGGTTTGGTTTGGTGTCGGCTTCAAAGGAAAGGTTTGACATTTTGGGAAATATGCTTCTGTACAGTAACTTTGAAGCTGCTGCTAGCAGCTGGTTGGCTTAGCTTAGCATCAAAAATTAGAAACCTACAGTACAGTGGAATATCTACAAAAAAGCCAAAGGGCTAGTTATGCGCTGGACGATATCTTGGCTGAGCACGTTAACTTCCTTCAGTGTTGTCGTCACAGTGAGGTTGCTATATGCAACCAGCAGAACAGATGCAACAAAGGACATATAGCGCGTTAATTAGTGGACTTTAAAGGTGCTGGTATTTTATTACCTTTAGACAGAGCGAGACTCGCTGTTTCCCCTCGTTTTTGAGAATTTATGCTATGCTAAGCTAACTATCCGCTAGCTCTAGCTTGGTATCTACCGTACAGACACGAGAGGAGTTTGGATTTTCCATCTAACTCTCTGCATGAAACACATTTGCCAAGAATGTAGAACTGTTGCTTTAAGATTTAGGAGCTTGATCTTTATCCGTGGGACCAAAACCATAACGTGTTTCACGTAACCGTAAATCATCCGATCTTTCAGCCTCCCTGTTAAAGTGCAGAGGCACGGCAGTAGCCTTTATCCTCTCAGGTGACAAATGAGATGAGGAGAGGAGGGGAGAGCCGTTGGACATTGCTAAATTAACCAGACAATGCAAGCACAGACCTGAGGAGTGCTGAACGATGCCTTTTTAGAATTTGGCATGTAGTTGTTTGTGCAGCCAAAAGGCAATCTCAAGCAGTGGCAATGACGTCGAAGCAAGCAGAGGGAGCAGCACAGAGAGGTGGAGGGGGCTGAATAGTTAATAAACAGTCTTAAAGATACAAGATACACATGATCGAAAAGGCAAAAAGAACATTGAGATGGTTGAGCTAGACTGGGATGTTAACCCACTAAAAAGGAAAAGTTGCACGTCTCGTGGTGCATCCTCCTCTGCTGTGTTGCTGAGAGGCTGCACGTTCATCCAGACAGTGAATTAAAGGAAGCGCCTACCTATGAAGGATCTCTTGCCGGTCTTCATGTCCTCCCAAGTGTTTGATTGTATTTGCGACCGGGCGCAGAGTGTCTGATGAGCGAACGTCTGTCTGCCGCAGAGCGTCCAGGTGATTGAGTGCATGAGAGGGATGTGGTCCTCCTGTAAATACGCCTCTCCCTCTCCCTCTGTCTTCTTTTCTTTCTTTTTCTTTTTTGTTCAAACGTCGCTCACTGCAGCTCTGGTCAACAAAAGTCTTTTGATTCACAGGCAAATAAGTTTCCCCGCTGCACTTCCCTCTGCTGTTTCTTTTCCTCTCGTCGCCCTGCCTGAGCTGCGACCGAATAGCTGAAACCAAAGGTCTGTGACGCACCTGCTTCTCCTCCTCAATACACCCCCCCCACACCCCCCATTTGTTCTTTTATCTACCTAGAGAGCCTCGAACAAAACAAAAAGCAGGTGTCTGGTTACGAGGAGCATGGGAGTCCCGCCGGAGGGGGAACCAGTCTCCATGACACGGGAACCACCTGAGGAATACTGGTGAACAGACAGTGAGGGTGTTTTTAAAATCTGCTTTTTAATTGGTCGCCGGTGCACAAATGATGCGTTCGCTGCTCATCCTACACCTCCTCCATTTACAGTCCCTGAGGAGTTTAGGTGGGGGGGGGGGGTACAAAATGCCCCACTTAGTCCCACTCACTGATGGCCCCGATTTCTTTGCTAGCTGTCTGCCTCGGGGCTCGTAGGCCTTCATACACAATGATGAATGTGTATGAAGTGTGATGAAGAGCGAGGTCTGTGAAGGGTTGACACTCGGGAGCAACAGCGGTGTCATTGATGAGTCGTGGCCGTTCGTCACACGGAGAGGTGCTGCGTTGAGTCATGATTTAGCTTTGGGAGCTGGAAAAGTGGGCCACAACCATACTGCATTTGATTCAACATGGATGATAACTTGTGATCTATTACTTAAGCTCGCAACCTGAAAAGAAGCACAGCCTCAGTGTTGCCGAATCAACGCTGAAAGACGCGACAGAATCAGACTTTTCAAACTATATTGGTATTTGCTGCATCGCTGTTGCTTTGTATCTTCTGGTGTTGTTTGGTCTGCCCTCTGTGTGCCAATGGGCGAAAAACAAAAAGGCAACGAAATGTTGAGCAAACACTGTGTTAAAGCATGGACTCTCAAGGGGACGTATAGTCGCTGTGACGTCACCCAGCATTTCCATTGGTGTGTGGACTGCACTTTTGAAGCCTCGAGTTCAGCATTTTGGTCGTCGCCATCTTGTTTTTTTGCAACCAGACGTGACGCAAGAAGGTGGAGATAAATACAACCAACATTTGATAATGATCTAAACACACTGTGAAAGGGTTAAAGTTGTAAGAAGTAAACACAGACAACTCCCAGACCGGACAACGCCGTGGTAGCAACCTGTCAATCACAAGGTAGCCCCGCCCTACACCATACCCTGCTTTATGGTCTATTTGACTCTAAATGGACCATAATGTACTAAATGAACATCATGCTGTATTGAAGAAGACTTGAAACTAGAGATTGAGACCATAAACTCATGTTTATAATGTTTACTGAGGTAATAAATCAAGAGAGAAGTAGAGTCATTTTCTCATAGACTTCTATACAATCTCACAGATGACGACGCTTGACTGTGCGAACACGTATCTTTGCTGTTATAAAGTGTCTCTACGTCACGTGGATATTTACGTTGTGACTAATTCGACTGCATGTTCATTTTGTCTTTATTGATACTGTATCCAAAGCTTCCGACACACCCTGCCCCGCTGCTGAACTCCCAACTCCACAGCAGCCAGAAACTGTTCCCACATTATTTAAATTTGAAAACCTCAAAGAGGGCAAAGAGAGTTTACAAATGTGCTAATGCTAATGAACTGTACAGCAGAACTGGGCTTCCTCTTTAAAGCTTCCACTGAGTCATCGTATATCTGCAGCCCTGTGTTGAAATGAAGCAGCTTCGCCAACAAACATATTTTTTCAGCCTGATCATCACCTTGAACAACACCGCACGGCACGGTTCACAGGCAAAGGGAAAATAAATACAGAGTGGTATCGTGTAACTCGAGAAAATACTTTTTAGATAGGAATACATCATTTTATGATGAGGCAGAAGCACGGGAATAATACGTGACACCGCTTTGACTGGACAGATTTGCATGTAATCGATGTAAGACGGATGTGAAATGGAGTGACTCAGAAGCGATGCGTTGATTCAGACATGTGATTGTTTGTCACTGACGAACTTTGGCTTCATTGTTGAGGAGTTTAGTTGTTTTCCTGTCGGACACAAGCTTTCTAATCAAGTTTTTCTTCTTGTTTGGACCAGTTAACTGCTATAAGAGTTAAAGTTGGTCATTATCGTTGAGGTTGAAGTTGCATGAGAAATGTACACAGCTACGAGAGAACGCTTCTGTTTAATGTGGATTTGTGACATCGTGATTAGTTGGTTGAATGAAAAGTTTGACATTTTGGGAAATACGCTTTTTCACGTCCTTGCTGTGAGAGTTGGATCTCTCTCATATTTGTCTGTTAGATATTAAGCTGAAGACAGGAGACTTTTAGCTCAGCTTAGCTTAGCATAAAGACTGGAAACGGGGGGGGGGGGGGCTGCTAGCCGGGCACTGTCCAAAGGCAACAAAATTTGCCTACCAGTTCCCAAAATGATGAAACTAAAAATTGAATGGACTAGTCAATGAAAAATAAAAGATTGTATGTTGTAGTTTAGTTTATTTTTTCTTAATATTTATTAATGTATTTTTTATTTTCATTTTATATCAATGTAAACTGAATTGAACAAGCAAGACACAATCTGAAGACGCTGTCCTGGGCTGTGAAAAAATGATGATATTATAGTAAAATGAAACCATTAAATCATTTAAACTAAAACATTTGTCAATAACAAAACAAAAAATGTTTTGACATTAAATTACAGGGAAACATAATAGAATAATACAATTCTGGTATGGAGGGCAAACCAAATAAAAACATACAAAGGGGCTTTGTCTTGTACAATTGTATTAAGTTTCAGTTTGCGTTTGCAGCCAAAGCCGATCCCGCATTGTATTCTCTTAAAACTTGTCTCTCCCTCTCTAAGCAGACGTGAGTCTAAAAATCCGCTGCATGGGCTCAACCCTTATCTGCCGTCTCCTACAGATCTGCACCTGCGCTGCAGAAGTCGACTCTCTGGATGTGAAGGACGAACGGCCGGTGAGCGATGACGGCGCGCTATTGCACAGTAGGTCAGTCCGTGAGCATTCCCTGCTCACCTGATGCTATCTTTAACCCGATTAGCAGCAGGCCATGTCGTGTGTGTCGCCTCAGCTCTTTTACTGTAAAAGTCAAGGCTGCTGGTTCCCATGAAAATCTACTGTAATACAACTCTGTCTTGTCTTGTCTCTCGGGAGAATTTGCACAATTTCAGGGGCGTCAAAGAGACACACAGAGTCTCTGTCTCGAGGGTCACCCGCTAGGTGAGGGTGGATTTAAAGGGACGCTCTCTAGACCTGGAGCAGCTTATCGCGCGCTGCGACGTAAATAGAAACAAGCCGGGCCACTGTAGTCGTCTTAAGAACCGTGTGACACTGAATGTGAAATGTTGAGTCACATGGCGTGGACGGAGCGGTGCACGTCCCCTAAATATCCCAGTATTATGAAGAGAAGGGAACAGTTGGGGAGAAATGGGAAATACGATGCCGTTTAGAGCCTTTAAGTAAAACAGGCCAAATAATTCAATGCAAACGGGATTTTTTGTAAACTAAAAACTTGAAATAATGAGCAGTAGGTACTTTATTATGTGGTTCTCTGTGCCAGTATATTTACCAGCACACGCTTTATGTTTTCTCCTCACGCCAATTTCAGCTTTCAACACTGACCCTCTCAGCCTCCTCAGCTAAAAGGAGTCGGGCGAGAAAAGTGCATTCGCAAATCCCTCTGTCGCTCTCTGTGGTCAACCATTTATCTTTAGAGTACAGAGACGTGAGTTTGTAAAAAAACAAAAAATAAACGCCAAATATCACGTGTGTGCTATCGGTTAAACAACCGAGGTGAGAGTTACTGCCTCACTCAATGCACCGAGAGGAAGGGAGGTTCAGGCCGACCGCTCCGCCGCACTGTTAAAAATGTGACGGCTTCATTTCTGTCGGTCATGAGGACACCGCGCTTTGCTTGGATTACAGCAGGGCATCTGGCCAGTGTCCCCCCCATGGATGGAAAATATAATATGTAAAAATAGAGTTCCCTCACATGCATTGAATTCTCAGAAGTCCCCATGCTTTTTTTTGTTACAGGTCAGAAAAGACGGTAATGACACACATTACATCACACTTAAAAGATCAGATCGTAATCTCTCCTCTAGAAATGTCCTCATCTGCCAATTCCTCCATGATGGCTTATTGTGTGAGTGCATAACAGGGGTCCGTATATGCGTGTGTATGTGTGCTTTAATAACCCTGTATAGGCGTGCAGCGCTGCAGACCAGTGAGCAGGATGAGTTTGAGTGTCTATCACAAACGCTTTGTGCTGGGAAAGTTACACAACACCTCTCGTGGTCTTACGGACGCAATGTGCTATTGGGAAGGATTACAGGGACGCGATGTGCTACTGGGAGCTTAGGGCAAACTCTGACTAATGTATCTGTCGCATATAACACTCAAGGCTGTTAATCAGTAAATAAAGGCTTTTCACGGAATGATACTTAATTTCCTCTTATGTATAGGGGACATCAGTTAAGCCACCTACCCCCCACCGCCCACACCTCTTTTAGAAGTGTTATGAACGTCCTATGATGGATGATAGCAGAATTGGTTATATTTGCGTAGTGTATTTATATTTTCTTATGCTAGCATTCACTTTTTACACAGCTAACAGCCATATTTAGCAATACAAAGACTAGTTAGTGAGGGCGTTTGTGGACGCTGGTTACCAGATCTTGTGAGAGGGTGCTGCTGAGACAGAGAAAGGTCCCGAACAAAGTGAATTTTCTCCGGATTTGTATGTCTGAAAAATGCAATTTTAGTCGGAATGTTCGGAAGATATGTGGCTTGTGAAAAAATAGGTCTAATGTTTAAATTTGGTGACTATGCAGCGAAGGAATCATTCATAATCTGTATTCAAGTTCACTTCTCCAAATTGCATTAGTAGACTCAGGACCCGCTGCTAGTCTCTTAAAGGGGCGTGGCCTCTTTAATGATAGCATGCCACCTTTAGCCAATCAGCACTAAACACAAAGTGCAACTGAGGTTTCGTATTTAAACCAAAGTATCCCTCAACTTTTTGTCCTGATGCTCATCCCCTGTGAACATGTGAGTGTTTTTTAGATGGAACCTTTTCCTTATTTTGTCATTTTTCCAAATCAAGTGTGTTGTACATAACTTTGCTAAATGAGTGCAACAGGAAGTAGAAACGCTGCCAAGAAGTCGATGTTGCCCTTCGAGTGTTTATCACAGTTTGAGATGAACGTTAAACAACGAAGTGCTGCGTCAACTCGCACAGCGGTTGAATCCGGATGTACAGTTTCATGTCCTCTGAGCATCAGAGGACGTCTCTGCGGATGGACTTCAGAGAGCTGGTGAGAGTTCAGAGGAGGACGATTACATCAGCCTTTCATCCCAGAGTTTAATATTAATGAGCCCGTCTGCCATGACCGAGTTAGTGGGCAACGGCTCTGGAGATGAGAAGCAGGGAGCAGGTGCAGGCCTGAAGCAAGTGGTGATGACGAGTCACTGCACATTTCCCCCGAGAACATGACTGGAACATTTACATAATGTGTGGGTGTGGGTGTGTAAGTACAGACCCACTCATTACACAGTGACGTCCAATGATAACGTGTGATCCATCCTTACTTTTAGATCTGCTTCATATTCACGTTGGGGAATTCCTTTAGAATTATGTTCAGACTAAAATAGAAATTCAGTGTCAGGATACGGCGGGTTCAAAACCGTTTATTTTTACGCCTCACTTGTGTGGAATTTACACACCTTTTTTTTGTACATTCAGCAGTTTTTTTTTTAGAGCTGAAAGAATTATTTGACCAACCGAAAATTAATCAACAATCAATCAATTATTTATAATTCATACTTCTTGTTTTGCATTAAATGTCACTATAAAATCACAGAAAACGGCTTTATCAATTATCCCTCTAATAATTAATAAAAAATCCGAACAGCTCTTCCTGTAAGAGGATGCAAGTCAACCTTTTTATTATCAACTCGTCTCCTTCGAGAAAAGTTTTGAAGCTCATGCATTTTGGCTCCGGTTATGTAACATCCAGAGAGGAGACCGTGGGGGGGGGGGGCTCTGACCTGCAGGCGCAGCCGCTGTGGGAGGACCGCCTGTTTTTGTGGCTGCCGGAGCCTTCAGACAAGTTTAGCACCAAAACCCAAACACAGGTTGAACCCACGCATTTCATGCAGAGGCACATGGAGAAAACGGGAGTGAGTGAAAATAACTGCACCACCCGTCGCTCAGAGAGCATCGGTTCCTGTTTGAGAAGATTTGAGCTGAATCCGTGAAGGTGGAGCCAATATTTCTGAGTACGTAGTGGGAATGATCTTATTGGGTTGTTTGTGAATAATTCAGCACTCAATAACTTTAATTACTTTCATTAAAAAAAAGCTGCGAGTACACTGCACATGAGTCATGGAGTAATAACGTACTCTACGTTATTACAGTGACTGAATGCATGAAGGACTTGTCGTGACTACAGTTCTTCTCGCTCTCATTGTTTGGTCAGGAGTCATTCAGCACTGATGTCATCACAAATACAGACATAATGAAAGCACAGTTTCAACCAGTGCCGGCCAGTTTGAAAAGAGATGTTTAATGTAGAAGATATTCAAATAAATGATTTGATATGTAAATCAGTCCACTAATTAAGCCGATAAACTCAAAATTCCATCTTTTCAAGTTCATCAGACCATCAAAATAAGATAGAGGTGCTGTTTCCGATTATGTTACCTGTGCACATAGCCAGGCTAGCTGTTTCCACCTGTCTTTATGCTAAGCTAAGCTAAACGGCTGCTGGCTGAAGCTTCATGTTTAGCGATCGGTTTTCTCCCCTAACTCTCAGCAAGAAAGCAAATTAAGATTTACCAAAAATGCAGAATATTCTTTTAAATTTTAGCTCAACTAAGAGATCATTTCTGCCCTCAGAGTAGCGCTACGTTTATAAAATAATGTGCTCTGATAAAAAGCACTCCAACCTGCATGAACTAATCAAAGATTTGAGAGTACCTGACATTTTAAAAGGCTTACATAAACAAGGGCATAATTTGCTTTTGAAAGGATGCTTGAGAGCAGCAACAATGGGCTTATGAATTAGTCCCCTCACTCATGTTTCTCATGAGTGCATGGTGGAGAAGTGGAGCCTCCGTCTTTTTAGTCAAACATGTGAATGAATATGTGGAGCCCCACAACCGGGTTATCAGACAGCTCAAAAATACTGTCCAACTGAATGCATCAACAAATAATACTTTAATTTATATGGTAGTAAAATGTGATATAAAACTTTATATGATGCTAAACACGGGTGCAATTTGTCAGATCTGGACAGAATTTTTGTTTAAAACAAACTTTATCAACACAATCTGAAGAGGTTACAATGTTGATGCCATGTCAAAGACAGCTTTGTATTGCGTTGCAGAGATATCTACTGAAATAAGCATGCTAACCAGTTAGCCCCGTCCCGTCTTGCAATACCACTTGTACCTGGAGAGGCGATAGTGAGTCACTGCAGCGTCCGTCCTCCGTCCAACATGAGAGGACGAAAAAGTAGAGCTGCTCCGAGGGCTCGTCATTAATACAACCATGGGTTGTCAGCGCTTTGATAGTTATATCTGCCAGGAGAATCACGTGATCGTGCCTTAAACTTGCATTCTCTCTGCTGGCCAGCAGGGTGCGACTCCTCTGGTTGTATAGAAGTCTAGGAGAAAATGACTCTACTTCTCTCTTAATTTATTACCTCAGTAAATCAGAATCAGAACCGTTTATTGCCAAGGAAGTTTGCACCGACAAGGAATTTGTCGTGGCGGGTGGTGCGTAACATTTAACAATAAACAATAACATTAAACTATCAACAACAATCAGCACAGTGCAAGAAATAGAAACATATTAAAATTTACAATAAAATATAGAATAAAGTGCACAACAAAACAGATAACAGGACTGTAAAACAAGTGAAGTGTAAGTGAAAAGTTAAAAGTGATGAGTGTGTTTAAATAAAGAAACAGGGATGTGCAGGGGAGAGACCAGAAGGAAATGTCCTGGGGATGACAGTGTCAGTGGGGTGACCCGGGCTTTGTTGATGAGCCCGACTGCGGACGGGAAGAAACTGTTTGTGTGGCGTGAGGTCTTGGTTCTGATGGACCGCAGCCTCCTGCCAGATGGAAGGGGCACGAACAGATCATGTCCAGGGTGAGAGGGGTCGGCTACAATCTTTTGTGCTCGCTTCAGGGTCCTTGAAGCGAACAAGTCCTGGAGGGCAGATTGCAGCCAATCACCCTCTCAGCAGAGCGAATGATGCGCTGCAGCGTGCCAGACCATGATGGAGGAGCAGAGGATGGACTCAATGATGGCAGTAGAAGTGCACTATCATTGTCTTTGGCAGGTTGAATTTCTTCAGCTGCCTCAGGAAGTACATCCTCTGCTGAGCCTTCTTGGTGATGGAGCTGATGTTCAGCTCCCACTTGAGGTCCTGGGATATGATGGAGCCCAGGAAATGGAAGGACTCCACCACGTCGACGGGGGAGTCACACAGGGTGATAGGGGCAGGTGGGGCTGCGTTCTTCCTGAAATCCACAACCATCTCCACTGTCTTTAGAGCGTTGAGCTCTAGGTTGTTCAGACCGCACCAGGTCACCAGATGGTCAGTCTCCCACCTGTAGGCGGACTCATCCCCACCAGAGATGAGTCCAATGAGGGTGGTGTCATCCGCGAACTTCAGGAGCTTGACGGACTGGTGACTGGAGGTGCAGCTGTTGGTGTACAGGGAAAAGAGAAGAGGGGAAAGAACGCAGCCTTGGGGGGAACCGGTGCTGATGGTCCTGGAGGCTGAGACGTGCTTTCCCAGCTTCACGTGCTGCTTCCTGTCAGACAGGACGTCTGTGATCCACTTGCAGGTGGAGTCGGGCACGTGCAGCTGGGAGAGCTTGCTATGCAGCAGAGACGGGATGATATTGTTGAAAGCAGAGCTGAAGTCCACAAACAGGATCCTGGCGTAGGTTCCTGGGGAGTCCAGATGCTGGAGGATGAAGTGAAGGGCCAAGTTGACTGCATCATCTACAGATCTGTTGGCTCTGTAAGCGAACTGCAGGGGGTCCAGGAGTGGGTCAGTGAGGGTTTTTAGGTGGGACAGGACAAGGCGCTCAAAAGACTTGAGACTCAAAATACAGAGGCATGGGTCCCTGCTGAGCTGGGGGAGGGGGGTCTGGTGGTCTGGGGCTAGTTGATGGGGCTGTGGGGGATGGAGTCAGGACTGTCCCATTGTCTTTCGAATCTGCAGTAGAACTCATTCAGCTCGTCTGCCAGGCGGAGGTCGTTCATGGAGTGGGGGGTTTTAGGCTTGTAATTGGTGATCTGTCTGAGACCTCTCCAGACAGAAGCAGAGTCATTGGCTGACAGCTGGTGTTGCAGTTTCTCAGAGTACAGTCGTTTAGCGTCTCTCACCGCCTTACTAAACCAGTACTTTGCCTCTTTGTACAAGTCCTTGTCCCCACTCATAAAAGCCTGATCTTTCTGCAGCCTTAGCTGTCTGAGCTCTGCTGTAAACCAGGGTTTGTCATTGTTGTAACTCACCCTGGTGCTTGTTGGAACACAGCTGTCCTCACAGAAGCTGATATATGAAGTCACAGCCTCTGTGTACTCATCCAGACTGTTGGTAGCAGTCCTGAAGACATCCCAGTCTGTACAGTCCAAACACGCCCGAAGATCCTCCATAGCTTTACTGGTCCACTTCTTGAATTTCCTCACCACAGGTTTGCAGAGCTTTAATTTCTGCCTGTAAGCAGGAATCAGATGGACCTCAACGTGGTCCGAGTGTCCCAGTGCAGCACGGGGGACGGCGTGATAGGCCCCGCTTATTGTGGTGTAGCAGTGATCTAGAATGTTCTCCTCTCTGGTAGGGCATTTAATAAACTGTCTGTATTTGGGGAGTTCATGGCTGAGGTATCCTTTGTTAAAGTCACCAAGGACAATAACTAGAGAGTCCGGGTTGCTCCGCTCCACACACCGTATCTGATCGGCGAGTGTCTGCTGTGCATCCTGCACGTTGCTCTGTGGCGGCATGTAAACACCGATCAGAATGAATGAGGCGAACTCATGTGGGGAGTAAAATGGTTTACGGTTTATAATGAAGGATTCCAGATCAGGAGAACAGTGCTGTAGAATCACTGTCACATCGTTACACCAGCCACTGTTGGAGTAGAAACAGATTCCTCCACCCTTCGATTTGCCGGAGAGCTCCGTGTCGCGGTCCGCTCTGAACAGCTGGAAGACATTGTAAAGATTTTAGTTTAGTTTTAGAGTTTATGGTCTCAATCTCTAGTTTCAAGTCTTCTTCTTATACAGCATGATGTTCATTTAGTACATTATGGTCCATTTAGAGTCAAATAGACCATAAAGCAGGGTATGGTGTAGGGCGGGGCTACCTTGTGATTGACAGGTCCCTACCACAGCGTTGTCTGGGAGTTGTCCGTGTGTTCTTTGAACTTGAACCCTTTCACACTTTGTTTTGAGTTCATGAGAGTTGAATTGTAACATTTTGGTCTTAAAAATATCTTGCAACAAACCAAGATGGCGTAGACCAAAATGACAAACTCCAAGCTTCAAACCGCTGTTACAGACTAAACCCTAGATGGAGCAAGCAAAACAAAAAAGAGTATCCTCCGTGATGTCAAAACAGCAATCATCCATATACTTTGTTGCATACTGCTGCTTAAACGCTTGTAATAGCATCGTGTAATCAATAAGTCTCGGGCTACAGAAAGTGTGTGTGTGTGTGTTTAAATAAAAAGTGACACCGTGTGACAACAATCCCTTCAGATAAACCTGCTGAAGCGCTCGTTCATAATCCACGAGGGGAAAACTGCTCAGCGGCCCGGATCCGACACCCACCCGGATCAATGACCCGGATCAAACACAAACTCTCTGTCTCCTGAGCTCATTTGAAACCACACGGTTCGTCTCATGTGACGCTACCAAAGGAGAGCATGTGCAGTCACATTACTGATCCGCGGCTCGAGATGACGGAGGAGTTGCACATTCTCGCCGCAGAATGGGCCTCTTGTTTTGCCAACGTCATGTGTATACCATGATGGGATTTAATTCCTCCTGGGTGAAGTCATCCTGGATACGTGACAAATAAAATACACACTCTGTTTGAGTGTGCCCATCACAGGTTCAGAAGAAAAAAAAAATATTCAGGGAATTCCTATTGCTTTTCGGGGAAATGAGGTTGGAGTCAGTGATGTAAGTGTGCAGTCGCTCGCTGTACTATCAACAAACAAAACCAGGTAAACCAGCCGCGCTATGCAAAAGAGCCACAGGGACATAAGGAGCATGACTCACTCTGGATTCTCACTGACATGATTCATTTGAATGTATGAAAAACCTGCAGCGTGGTCTCGCTCAGGCCGCGTTAGGCTCGACCTGCTTTACATTTCTGCCTCGCACATGTTAAATTGAGCGGCTGCTTTCATCTACCTGACAAATGCCATTTGTCTCAAACTCTCAACCCCTTTGCTGAAGGGAAACGTGTCTCACAGAGAGGGAAAACCAAGAAAACACATAAATCATAATAAAAGACATAAAACACAGGTGTAAATAACATATAGCAAACTTTAACAGAAATTCACAGAAAACACTTTGCATAAAGATGAGAAAATAACCAAGCTAATGGCTTATTTGCTTTATGTAAATGGGAATCTTTTGAAGGCCATAACTCTTATATAACTCCTTTAAATGAGTCTGACTGACACAAATGCCAGTGTTCCCATAAGTAAAGGTCAACGTTTCAGGCTTTCTGATTCAGCTTTTTACTTGTTTCTATTAATTTAGTGATGGATGTTCAAAATGCATTGAATTTGATGGATAACATTTTGAAAACATAAAATATAAATATATTCTTTTGAATTAAACAAAATATTTAACATGAAAGTAACTCAATAATAAATATCATTATCAAAACGCTGAAATACAGTAACAAAAATAAAAAATGTTTAACTCAAGTAAACACATTCTGACACAAACATTGAACCGATTTGGATGAAACCAAGAGGGATCATCCATTTTTTACGACAGTGTTTTAGAGGAAATAATATTATACTTGGTGAGATAATGAAGCCTTTTAAAGCCGCAGTTGTCAGACATAAATGACTGTTTAATAGAATCTGATTATTGTGTGTTTGAATCAGAAGGTTCCAGCGGTGTTATTTGTCGATGACATACAGTACGGGTTGCTTTACCTGCTACAAAGACCGATCATATTTGGTTAATGATCGTGCTTTTTTCCACCGGTGTACTTGCTGTTTTGTTTGCAGGCAGGTGGTTTGAGCTCTTTGTTGTGCTTAGTTGTCTCGTGTTTCTTTGAAAACCTGATTACCAAAGTCCTGACTGGCCGACCTGCTTTGTTGCTGACAAAAGGCCGTCTGATCAGCATTCAACCTGTTCTGACCCACCAGAGGTTTTACATCCTCTCACACAATGTATTCCCATCACGTTGTGTGTAGCTCTAGTGTACTTATCTTAAACAGCGAGCAGGTACTTTAACAGAACGGAACAAAGACGCTTTGTGAGAAAATGAGGACAGACCTGGGATCAGAATCTGCTGGAGGCCCACCAGGCCGTGTTGCTGGGTCTGCTGGAGGGAAGAGACGCACGGGGGGGAAACCAGAACCAGGACTGCAGGTAGCAGACTGTCAGACCAATGCTGCAGTAAAATGAGGTTTTCTAAAGGAAACACTGCCGCTTTCGTCCACAGGGACCGCCAACATCATCACAACAAGAAACTCCCTCGTAGTAACTTTAGGTAAACGTACCAATGCTGTTGTATTTGGATTGAAAACTCATTTACACTTTAATGGGGTCACAACGCGTCTCTGACCACCTCACAATCTGTCCGTTTTGGGTACATTTACAGCTGTGCTTTCATGGGGTAAAGCAGGTGCACATGGGAAAACAGACATCTGAAACAGACATCTGACCCCAGCTGCTTCAAATGGGTCGCAAGACAAAACGGCAACCACTGGGGAAATCTTTAACAACGTGATGTGTTTTATAAACTTTTTTATGTGAAAGCTTGATCTAAAAAGTGACTGTAACTGCCAAATAAATTTAAAAAAGTGCACTATCTCCTTATGAAATACAGAAGTATAAAGTAACATAATACAGATATACCAGCTGGGGCTTTAGCTGGAAAATCTATGTTAGCACTTTTTCCTTTTTCCAACATCCTTTGAGTTATGTTTCCGGGTCTCACATTAATAAATAACTTCAGTTCAGTTTGACCGCTGCACATTCCGCTCTGCGTTTCCGATTAACTCTGCTGATTGGAGTCGGAAACGAGAATCCGCCGTCTCAGTGGAAGAGATGATGCTGCTACTGCTGAGCTCAGGAAAGTTTCAGCTACAGCCACGGGGGGCAGCTTACATAACCCTGAGAAACTGTTTGGGTTTCTTTACATAAAACATAAGAACTTTACATAACTAAAATCATTTTCTTTGTGTGTGTGTAAATACTACAACAGCTGCTTGTGAAAAAGAAGATTTGAGTCATTGAATTTTGGTAACTCTAAAATAGAGGAGCAATAATTACTCTTCCTTCTCCAACTAGGAAATAATCAGAAAGTACTTCAAATGTAAGTAGTTACATGACCAAACAGAGTGATGACGCAGTGCAATCATCTGGAGCCATTAATCCGGACTTTGTTTGAGTCTCCTGATTACTTTTTGTTCTTTAATAATTTCCCCCTCTGTCTTCTGTTTGAGTCACTCTTCATCTGCCGCAGACGTCACTCGTCTTTCTCTTACATAAAGCACAAGGCCAGCGGCGGCAGAGAAACACAAATCCTTGTGAAAGACTGAAAGCTCTTCATCTTCTTCCGGTTGAGTTGATGCACGGCTACCGGAGCACTCGGCCTCATAACCTCCAGTGTTTTCTTTACAGCTCTGTGTCTTTTCATTCCTTTTCAGACTCCGCGCACACAAGAAGGATCGTGATGCAGCGCTCTGACGATGGGGTTGCATAAGAAGCCGGTGTTTCTATTTATTTATTTATTTTCTCTCAACCAAACTCCGCCGGTCTGTAACTGGGTTACTGCTGCTGCTGCAGCCGGACTGAACAAAGTCATGCAGCGGGATGAGACCTGATCTCAGAGCAGCGAGTTGTCCTCCACAGCTGTGACCTGGCATTAAAGCCGCCGCTTTTAGAATGTTAAAACACACATTTTCTCTGAGAGTAGTCGATTAATCCGCTAACGGCCGTCAACTTCGATAATTAATCGTTGACATTTATTCAGAGAAATTTTCATTTCCCATTTGCAGCTTCTCAAACGTAAGGATTTGCTGCATGTCTTCCTATGTTTTATATTTTAATTATAATATCTTTGGGTTACAATTTGTCAGTTTTTCACAGTTTTTCTGTATTTTACAGACAGATGAATTGATAACAAAAAAAGATGTCAATAAGTTTGAGTATTTGTTTTAAAGTACTTTCTTTTATCGTATTATTTTTATCCTAAAGTGCACCACGGAGCTAATCATCAGAAAACGCTCCTATACTCATGGAGGTCTGAGTCTAATTGGACGTTAGCTCAAAGCGCTGGTGTGGGCTGATGCACATATTGTCAGCATATAATTGGCCCACAGTGAGGCTGGAGAATGTGGGGTTCTTTCTCTGTGCGATATGAAGGTCAGTCAGAAAGTGGAGCGATGAAGAGACATAAAGCATCAGTGTACAGAGAATAAACAGCGATCTGTATTCGGCATCTTGTTTAAAGTGTGACACGGTTATAAATGAAGTCTTAAATACTGTGATTTCATTCATACAATCCAGCCCTCCGTCTTAATCCCACAGGGAGTCTTCTAATGGAGGATTTTAACAGCAGATTACAGCCAAAGACTCTGCGACATGATGCTGGATTTTGATTTATTAAATTTTTCTGTATTCTTTTTTTTTTTTTAACAGACGTCATGAAACACCAGATGGAAAACCAAAATAATAAAACCGAATACCACAGCAGACAAGGTCAGGGACAGATAATGTGTCTCTCAGACTCTCCGCCTGCAGACTTCACTTCATGCAGCAAAGATTAGACCATGTGAAAGAGTCTACACGCTGATCTACTTTAATAGTCTGAGGTCCGCTCTGATTGGACGATGAAAGTTACAGCTATTTAGAGTGTGTAATCCTGGCTCGTATCCCAAATTGTGTAAGTTTTATCCTTTAATTCAAAGATTGATGTCTTGCAATTCTGTATTTATTTAAGAGTAATGCTATTTTACAGGTTTTATCCATCGTATCACTTTAATTGGTCTTATTGGTTTTTACTGACGAATGCATGAGCTTAAACATGTGTTTCGTGAATGATTATGAGAATGCTGTTTGGAGAGGTTGACCTTTCGACTAGTAGTGGCAGATTTTGGGGTGGTGACCTTTAACGACATTATGTATGCGAGTATAAATCACAGCTTTTGATGTCTGCTCTGAAAACAAAGCTCCAGTCAGAGGCTCAGTTTATTTTGCACCCGAAATGCATCAACGGTGCAAATGAGTCTGAGTCACACACTAGTAGGAGGTGTCGGCCTCGGTCTGTCTGAACTCTGAGAAACGTGATTCACTTCGTCCGGACAGCTGACGGAGGAGAGCTTAACACTTCCAAATATTCTGTGATGGTGATGCTCTAAGACGAGACCAGTGAGTATCGGGCGAAGGCCCAGTTTTCAGTGACGGCCCCGATCCAACCATGAAGTCAAAGATAAACTCGCCCCAGAATCATTTTATTCAGCTTTTGAACCCATCTTTAAACACTGACACTAATACACAGCATGTTGTGGTTCAGATTTATAGTTTTTTGAAGGCTATAAAACTTCCCTCAAACTTAACAGCTGTGTTCAGAGTCCCGGGTCACCTCAGTATCTCTGAAATCGTTGCCCTGCTGTCTAGTATACATATTTCTTTTTACAGTATGTCTTATAGGTGTTTGATTATGAGTTAGGATGGGATTGGAATGTTATATGAGTGGTCAGGTGACGAAAGCTGAGAAAAAATGTGAGCCAGGTGTTAACTGATGAAATTACGAGACCTAAGCTGCTTTTTTCACCCTAATACGAATAATAGGCTTTATGATGTTTGGTAGGAATGTTTATGTCGACACAAGGTAGACGCAGAGGCATTCAGATACAGTGTGATGTAACACAACCTTCAGGAAACCACTATGCAAACTGAATACGGTTGTTTTTTGAGTGTGCAGAACAAACGGTTTCATTCTGCAGGGAGACGATGCAGAGAGAAGAGAAGACATTTAACCACGCCGGCTTTTGTGTTTCAGCCGGCGGTGTCCTGGTCAGACCTAGATACAGAGGGAGGGGCTCAACTGGAGCCAGACAGGACAGGTGTAAAAGGTCAGGGAGGGCTTTAGTCTGATGCAGGATTAAGAACCCGTCATTCTTAAGGCAACTACAGCGATGCCATTCTGTGTCACAGACCCAATCCATCGTCCCGGTTACACAAGCGAGCCCCCGTCCTGCTACTGAGAGCCCACCTCGAGAAAACGGCCTGAATATCTGAAGCCACACTGTGAGCAAAAGGTGTCAGAAGATCCGTGGTGGAGGAAGTACTCTGATCGTTCAGTCAAAGTAGTGATATGTATTAGCGTCAATATATAGAATAGAGTACAACTTATTTAAAGTATCAAAAGTACCAATTATGCAGAAGCACAAAAATACGTGGATTATAGTTATTGCAACATTAAAGTGAATATCACTATAATGTTGCAGCTGGTAAAGGTGGAGCTCATTGGTGGACACGTTTTATCTTAACCTGTAATAATACATCTTTATCTGTTGGTTTGTATTATTAGTTACAATCTACAAAGTGACCAAAGTTATCAAATATAGTAAAAAGTACAGTATCTGCCTCTGCAATGTAGTGGGGAACATTAAGATACCAAAGTAAAGTACAAGTACCTCATAGTGGTACTTAAGTAAATGTACTTAGATACTTTCCTCTACTGCTGAACTGAACATATCTGCTCAATGCACGACTTCTCCTCTGAAGCCAGATTAAAGAATCCTCTCTTGGACGCTCCGTTGTTATTATTCATGTCGACTGTGTCATCTTGTCCCACATTTTAAAACAGCACAAGTTTACAATATGTATCTCTGCCGTTTGGGGCCCAGCCGGAGCGTCTTTGACACACTCCAGATGCAGAGACTCACAGACCACGCGTGAAGCGGAATGACTTGATCAAATCCTCTTCGGTCAATTTGGGATTACTTCGTCCTGAGTGAACGCTGCAGAGAGCCGCTCCGGAGGGGGGGAGGACTGCGTGGCATCTCCCCCCAGCTCTGCCCCGCATGTTCTTTCTTATGTAACCGTCCCAGCGGAGTAATTGAATCATCCGTGTACTAAAGCTCCGACAGGATTTCCAGTGTTAAGTGTTGGGTCGTCCTTCCGTCACTTATTGACGTACGACTGATTACTCTGTGTGTGGTGCTTGAACAAATGGTAACACACACACACACACACACACACACAATTGCTACCAGTGAGTGGTGGATGTTTCTGTACAAGGTCGCAGTAAAAAGGTGAATCCAAAGACTCAGTGTGATTGGTTTAGAGCATGAGAGCTGGTTTAAACAAAGCCAATGAAGAGGATGCAGTCTCTCTCGTGGTTGCTACTGGAGACGATGGTTTCAAAAAAGTCGCTAAATAAAATGTTTCCTGTGGATCGTTTGGAGATTCACTTACCGGGTCGAAGATGAAGGGGAATTAAATAAAAAAACGGCTTTGTGTGAAGATGAGGTCGAGGGGTCAATCACAGTGCCGTCATGCAAACGGCATTACGCAACCGCGTCACGTTTTTGTCCTCCATATTTTTTATTAAACACAGAGGGCACTGGGTCATAGGAGCCTGCAGGAGAGACAATCGTGGGAAAGTTTAAAGCCGCCTCGTTATTGATTATTCAGACACCTTGCTGCGTGTCCTCAAACCTCCTCATTCTCGCTCTCAGAGGAATGCCCTTGTTTTCTATCCAGAGAATGTGCTTCTGCAACTCCTCCTGCTTTCCCCAAAAGCCCAGGGATTCCTCAGATAAAACGGTTCGTTATTCTTCCCGAACAATGCCAAGTTTGTCAGAGCGTCCTCTGGGCCCCACGCTGTCCGTTTGGCCACCGATTGAGGAATTTTTCCACTCCGTGCGTTCCCTCCAGAGGGAGCAGCTTTCTACTGGTCTTGTTTTATAGACACAGGTGTAAGTGGGTCACCGCAGTGTGATGGTGTTTTTATTATCGAGACAATATTGATGCATCTGCGTGGGGATGTTAATCCGCACGCGGCACCTCAAAGCGAGTGGATTTATTTGGGCCAAGATGGTGCTCTGATTTAGCTGAGTGCATCTTATTTTGTGTCGCTGCCTCCCGGTCATGACATAGATTCGCATAAACGGAGACACCGCTGCTGTCAAGAGTTTCCATGCATTCCTCCCGCCCTCTCACTGACAAGCGATCACGGTCTGTCAATGCTCTTTTTAAAAATAGCACCGTGTCATCGGTTTTGACGCAACAAGTCGGTCGTCACGCCTCACCCAGCTGGCTTTGATGCTGCTGAGCAAGAACAAAGGAAAAGCACGTGGGAGAAAGTATGGAGCGTGTTCTCACTTATGTAAAACGTCACGCTTTCTGCATGGATTCAAAATAACGTATTACATGCTTTTTGAATCAGGCCTTAATATAATCAGCCCATCTAAGTGTATCTGCAGGCCGCACCCGAGCTGAGCGAATGACACCACGGTAATCTGTCTCCAGCTGGAACTCAACTCCCGCGCGTACAAAGAACACAGTGGTAATAACAAATGTCGTGTTTGTAGACACGTGAGTCAAAGTCTTTGTGCACGAGCAGAAGTTTTTCGGACCTCGTGTTCATGGCCTGCATTTTGTAATTATCCCTCTGTAGGAGTCCGCCATTCTTGTGCTGGATGCAAATTGGCAACCTAAGTATGCCCCCATCTACCCGCCTGTCCGTCCGTCTGTCTATATTTTCATTTCCTGATAATGCAAACTAAACACTTGCTTCTGCTAACCATTAAAAGCAACTGGCAAAACCAAGGGGTGGCTTTTATTGTGGCGCGGTCACAGGAAATGCCACGCATTGTTCACTGAGGTTTGCTGCTGACAGTAATTGCTCATCAAAAATGCTTCTACGCAAACAAGTCGGCAGCATTCTATCTTTATTTTTATGGTGCAATTATTAATGAGTGACATCTTTATTAAAACAGGGCAAGTTTGTTTGGCTGCGCTGTAAACAGACACACCGGTTGCTCTCGCGTCGTATTTTTGACTAAGTAGCTGCTCAATCTTAAATGGTTGAGAATTTTTAAACAGACTGCTAGTTTTTCTTCTTATTTTTAGTCATGCAAAATTCAAATAGGTTTTATTTTTGATTTTTGGAGTAAAGTATGTAAAGTAGTATATCCAAGTTCTGAGCAAATGTCTCATTAATATAACACTGCGCAATGACAAAACGTCCAAGCTACCTCATCTCAGCCGATTAACACACGCGTTCCTTTTTTCAAATGTACTTTTCAAAGCGAGCCATGCATCCTGCCTCCACGATAACAGCAGCTTTTCTCCTGCAACCTGGGAAAGAAATTTAGATGCAAGTGACTTCTCCTTGTAGGTGGAAAGCAGCTGGTTCACTTAACCAGATCAGAGATCAAAGGGAGCAGCACGGCCCTCCGCTTTCTCCATAGCCTTTGAAGTTTGCTGTGTGCAGCCTCAGTTCGGGATAACAGAGCATCCTGCATCTTATACAAGTCGGCCCAATACAACAGGATGGGAGTGTGTCGTATGCAAAAGAGAAAGATGAGACGCTCATGTTAACTGTCCTATACCCAAGGAGACTCCAAACATAGCTCAGCTTCTACAGGCTGCACATTACCCAGCGATGTGAACAGTGTGAAATACCAGAGCGCTGCAGGCACCTGTGCACACACGCCGAACTTCAAAGTGTGAGTCTCTGAGTGCATGGGACATGTTTACCAGGACACTGTAATAGCTGGAATAATTAGAGCAGATTCATGTCTGCTGTGAATCACGCAGTCATGAATATTTAGACAAGCTGAACAAATACGTTTTAAAGGTGCTTTATGAGATTGGGAGCGTTTTTTATAAAGTGATGCAATGTTTAAATGTTTTTGTGGGCCAAGCCTGGAAGTTAGCATCACATTGGGTTCCCTCTGCGAAAAGGCCAATTGGATTTTTCCATTGGATTTTGGGTTACTGCAGAACGTAAGCTCTGTGGCAAACACAAGTTAATGACACTTGCATATTTTGATAATCTTCACAAATAAATGACTATTTATGATTTTTGAAGCGTGAAAAGTAAAAATATAGCTAACAGTATGCTACAAACAACAACACAAAGGTCTCATGAATGCCAGTTTTGCACATCGGGGTTGTGAAGGCGGACCATGCGGTGTGATGCCGTTTTGTAGTCTCATTAAGCCACTTGTTAGCAACTGCTTTTTTAAGACACTTAAAAGCTCCAAAATTCACGAGTATTTACCGACGTATTTTATCGTAGAACAAAACGTTAAAATCTTGTAAGCTTGTGTTAACCAAAGAACCTATTTCAGGCATCTAACCAAAAACACATTCAGAAAACATACCTTTGACCTTTTGAGCCGAACGCAGCATTCAATTGCCTCCACACAGCTCTCAACATGGCGACGGTTGAGCCGGCTCAAATATAGGATTTTATTTTGATGTAACCAGCAGCAATTGCTTGTTTTGAGTCGTTATGGTTCCAGTTTGTAGTTCTTATTGCCAAGTGGGAGATACTGTCGCGGTTGGTCATAACTTTCCAACAATTTAAACTAGAAGGATGACATGCGTTCTTTTTTACCACTTGGCTGCTCGTATTTACGGTCCTTATGGTGTGAACATGAACGCAACATCACACCAGCCTTTCTTGTGGGCAAACCCGGGTTTATCTGTGAACTCTCGCTTAGTGATTCGCTTTGGTGAGGCGGGTGTATTCTTAGATAAACATCAAAACCTGCGATGTCTTAAGAACAAAGTCTTTCCTTAAATATTTAGCGTAAATCAGGAGTGAACGATCACGGAGGCCCACGTGCCTTTAAGCAGGCCGGTCAACGGTCTGATCATGAGAGCGGAGGGTCGCTGAGCTGAATCATGGGAACCAGAGGCTGATCACTCGTGAACCGCCTCGGCTCCTTATATCACAAAATCATATGACAGAAGCAGAGACACGAGAGGTTTACACTTTTACAGCATTCCTGACCTAGTTTACACACACACGCACACATTTTTCTACTGGTGTTTCTTCTCATGAGAACCGTTAGGCGAGTGCATTCCTGCACAGAACCACATGAGTGGATTTAGGGTAATAACCGATGAGAGAGTTATATAATGGTTTTCTGCAGTCGCCCGGCCCGTAACCTTTATCTGCTTTATTTACTCTCATGCAGACACATGGGACCATGAAGAGGACGGAAATGAACGCTGTCTGTTGTCCTTAGATCAATGTTGGATAAGACAAAAGTTAATCTCCTTATGTTTATAAATGTCAAAGTGTGTTGTTTTCACATAGTTTCACAGACATTTCTAAAAAAAAAAAGAAAAAAAGCACCACATTACGTGACGTTATTCAAAGCTCTGGTCGTTGACCTTTGGACACCAGAGGATGTTGGAGTACTTAAAGCTTTTATGTAAGAAATTCAAAATGCAAATTCCTGGTTAAATGACTGAAAACAAACAGGATGGTGTTAGTCTGTAAAGTCCCTTTTAGACTAGACTAGACTAGAGAATCTGTAACATTGCTGGCTGTAGTGATGGAGGTGTCAGACAAATGTTTGTTTTGGTTTAATTCAGAGATGACGTGACATTTACAGAGAGGGCCACGATGCTGACATCAAAGATACAGGGAGGGAATGCTGGTCTGACGATGGCAATATCAGTCGGTCTACCAGACTGAAATATCTCTACAACTTCTGGATCAATTGCCATTTGTTACTGATATTCATGGTCCTCAGAGGATGAACCCTCTGACTTTTCTTCAGGTGCCACCAGCAGATCTTATTCTTTTCACTTATCCTTTGAAATTTCTGAACATCTATGTGATAAATCGGCACAACATTTTGTCCAGATATTCATGATCCTCAGAGGATGAATCCTAATGACTTTATTGATCGTCTCTAGTGCCACAATGACGTTTACATTCATGGTTTTGAGTTAAATGTCTTGACAACTATTATAAGCATTTAACACAAAATTTCAGACATCATTGTCCCCGTCAAGATGACTTGTAATAACTTCCCCTAACATTTTATCTAGCGCCATCATCAGATCAAAATATCAACTTATAATATTGACTAGATACTTTCAAAACTGGTGATATTCACATCAGCCTCAGTTGTACTTTGATTAGTATTAATTAATTAGTGCGTATAAGTGATATTACGTAGGTTTTTTTTAAGGCTGATATTTTCAGACCAAGGTCACTGGTAGCCTATATTTTGTCTTATTATCTTTTAGTAGACTATTTGCGTATTGAAAAATAACAGATCTTCAGTGTCCTTGTACGTGTGAAAAAGCCCTTGTAGCAAAATTTAGATGATCACGGGACACTAAAACTAATAAATCAAATGGAAAAATGCGTTTCACTGCACATTATGTACTTGTAGGCAGGGAGGAAAATTCAACATGACAGCAACGGCTTCTCTCTCACCCACTCCCAGCTGTGGGTTGGATTTTACATCCTCTGTGTGCATAATTGGGATTAACCCAACCTCTGTGCATAATTCTGCACGATAATCTCGAGACTACAATCGAAAGCAAATGTGGAGTGGGGACGTGAAGGGGACTGGGGAGAAAAGTGCACGGAACAGTGTGTGAGAGTGTGTCATTATAATAACGTTCCTGACAGGTACAGGAAAATAGTTTATTAGGTTAGCACACCTGAATAACGGGAAACATTATTCAGTAAACTAAGGGGCATCAGTGACATACATACAAATACATCTACCCGTCACTATTTCTGTAGCTTCGTCTTCATCATACAAACGTGAGTGATATCGATCTTCTCATCTAACAAGCGCATGAGGGTATTTTCGTGAAGGAGGGTTAAGCTAACTTACTGCCCCTCTGCTCCTATTGCGTCTAGTTATAAAGTTTTACCCCAATAATTCTAATTTCTTAAAGTCTTAATTTAATGAAACATCTGTATTCTTGTTCACATGTGACGTCTTACTGGAAAAATAATCATCTACTTTTATCTCACTCATGACCTCAACCTCTAATACTATAAAGGACTTTTGCATCACTTTCTCTAAAAAGACAATCACTCCCACACATCCATACCAGCTGTTTGTCTCTATGGACAACTGAGTGAACTCTACACCATCACCAGATCTCAGCAACAGCTGGATGCCCGGCTACACAAACAAGCTGAAACCAGGGAAAATAAAACCCAGAGATATAAACCTTAAAGAGATTAAACACTGATTTGTAGCGACTGTACTGAGTGTACTGACACAGTCTGTACTGATGGTGTAGAATGTAAGCTCTTTGCAGCGCATAAAGGCCTAATGCAGAAAAAAAGAGCCACAATGGAGGTTGTCTTTATAAACGAGGCTGCCTTAGGGACAGACTTCAGGGCCTGGGTGTGTGTTTAACAGTGGGTGACGGCCCCTCGGGGACCAGCGAGTGTTTTTATGTCACAAGTGTTTCCGACATAAACATCAAAAGTGAGCCGAGCGCTTCCCGGCAGCACCGTGGATGTCTCCTGCAGATATAGGCTCTTTCCCTGACTCTGACTCAAGTGGGTCTGGCTAATTATAGCCGCTGGCCGCCCAGGACGGCTTCAAATATCTGGTGCTGTGTGCTTTTGTCACTCCTCCGCTTCTGACGGGATCCCGCTGAACAAAGTTCACTAAGAGACAACACCTTGTTTTTTGTTATTCAGTCCGGGCCCTCCGCTGTTTTTGCAATGGAATGTGGCAGAAGGTCACGCAGCTTACTCTCAATTTAATGCTGAGTAATGAAAAAGCCATGGTATCTCTGAGCTGTGGACATTTGTACGAGTCGTTTGTGTGTTTTAGTGCTTTAACAGCCTTTCGTTGTTGTGAAGATTGATCCGTTGTTGAAAGGACCATTCCGCTGATTTTACAAATGAAGCTCAGCTGTTGAGCTGCATTATGGGTGATCCGGTGTTTTGGAGTTTAAAAGTCATGAAAGTTTGCAAAGAGAGTGTGGAGTGTGTCTGCAAAAACACCACAACTGTGCACATGAAGCTTGTAGCAGAGCAGCTGGGTGGTGTTGGGAGACGAAATGGGGGCCGCAGTTCAGCTGGGACCGGTGGATGGATGCTGTTGGATTCGGGCACAGATAATAGCCTAAGGACAGATCCCTGCAGCCTGGCCCCTCTTTTCTCAATGAGCGCTGTAATCACCGAGCCCGCTGACGTGGAAACCTGCCAGGAGATCAGAGTTAGTGAGCAGCGTCCGACTGTGATGCTCCTCATTGATCCACTGCTGTCAGCTGATTAGTCCGTGGTGGAAAATTTCCACCCGGCGTTTCCACATAGCGGCTCGAAATACAACCCGTACAATGAGCGGCATGGGGTCCAACGTGAACCACCTTATGTAATGTAATAGTTTATTTGATTTAGCTCGTGGTGACGGACGATGAGGAGGCCACAAAATGACACGTTACCGTGGTTACGAGCCGGCCTTGGTCTCACACTGATGTTTGGTTAGAAGTCAAGAATAACAGGACTGACTCTGGGAAGAAAACAGAGGGATGGAGGCGAGTCAGTTAGAGGTGATCAATTACAACACTTCTGAGGTTGGAGTGAAATGAAATCCCTCAAGGGTCAAATGTGGGCAAACCACATTTCAGCCCGCCAACCACGGAGAAGATGATCATGTAGAATATTTAAAAAGGGCTCCTGCTATATTAAGGCAAAGTATATTAAATCAGTGCATTCACAGAGTGTCTGACCGTGAACCTGGTAAGTCCTTAGACATCTTTTATTGGGAGTGGGCCACACAAAATTTGGTTTCTCCGTGGCCAGAATCACTAATAACAGTACCGACATCATGGGGGGGGGGGGGGGGCCACGTGTCATGATTTATGAGGTGAAAGCATCATTAATAGGAATATATAACACTGTAGGCTATATATGCAGAACATGCTGAGGAAGGCAGGGCTCAAAAACATCCGGGACTGTTGCCAGTTATTTAATAGAGAGAAAATAATGTAGGAAGAACATTAGTGTGTAGAGTGTCCGCTGTGAATATCTCTGATTTCTTCTCACCCTCGTTTACTGACTTATGTTACAGCACAAGACAGCTTTTAATGCTTTTAACTTCTATGTCTTACCAGATACACGCACACACACACACACACACATGCGGTCAGGTCAGGTCTTGTATTTATACACATTTAGAGAGCACTATGTTGAGGTAACTGTCGTATTAGCTTTGTTTTGTAATTCTGCTCCGTTGAAGTAGTTTCTGTCTTTCTAACCTATTTCCTGATGACAAGCGAATGAGTCAGCAGTATCTTCAGCAGCTCATTTACAGTAAGAAGCACTCAGTCAGGACATTTCTTTCTTTTTAATCAGAGAGGGGACAAACGTGTTAAGATAATCTGATGAAGTCACTGGTGCATTCAGTCATGTGGAGAGCTGCTGGAAACATCCCTCCTCCCTCTCAAGTCTCCCTAAAACGTGTAAAAGGATTAAATCCGTCAGAGAGAAAAAAAAAGAAAATCTCTGTTGCCATTAGGCGTTGTTAATTGATTTCCCCCCGAGTGGAGCCCCTGTGTAGATCAGAAAAATGTCCCTGCACGGGCGCCATTAGCAGCTGGACTCCGTGGCTTCAGTAGGAACGACACCACCCACAGGTAGGCCGGGAAACAAACCGGCAGTTATGAGCGGCAGATCAGCATGTTCTGTCCCCGGACCTCCTCCCTCTAACCTGGCCTGCTGTCAAGCTGCTCGTGCTCAGCCCCCCCCGTCTGCCTCCTCGCATCTACTTCACAATTACTGGCTGTCTGGTGGAGCGATAATCACTGCAGCAATCAAATCAGGCTCCAGATCCGCTCCCGTGTCTCTGCTCAGTACCTGGCCGGCTGCTGCTGCTGCTGCTCTGATGAGGGGCACCAGATCAGAACGGGACGTTAAAGTCTGTTTCAAGGGCCTCATCTATCTCCTCCTCCCTCTGCTGCTCCGTCACCCATACGGCAGATACACACCACTGGGAAAGGTTGAAGGCCTGTCCACACTGGTCAGATCCACAGAACAGGAATGATCCAGTACCTTTAAAAGTGCTGCATTCAAAATGTTACAAGTACAAACGTTTTATCAGCGTTATATCACCACACCACCATCATTATTGATGCATTAATATGTACAGCAGTACTTTTAATGCCACAGCGGTTTGAGGCGGAGCTAATCCCAAATGCTTTATAAATTTCCGCATTGTTAAAATCTAAAACGCAGCATCATGTTTTTTTATAAATTGATCACATTTGTAAAATCCTGAAAAGTATTCAAACAACAGTTGCCATATGAATGTAGTTCAAAGACCAATGGCCCCTTCCTTCTTCAGACCCCTGTACTTCTGGCGCCCTTGTTGGAGCCACACCTGTCCTCATACCCACCCTTCATTTGGATCTCAACTACACACCTGTTAAGTGTCACGACTGCGTCTTGACCGATTAAGACGCAGTCGTGGTGACAAAATCTGTCCACAGTAATACAAACCACAAAAAGGCTCTTTTTCCAGCGTGTATCTAAGTAATTTTCCATCAGTTGAGATGCAACCTTATTACTACTGCCAAGGAACGAAAAAAACCCATGTATTCTTATTTGTCTTGCAGAATAAACAGTTTGGCCCTTAAACTGGAAAAAACCCAAAGGTGATAACTAACTCTCATCGTAAACTCTTCATGTGTCCCTGGAATCTTTATGAGTTGGAACCACAAAACAAACAACGCCTGTTGCCAAACATGTTTGAGTAAACCACAATATAACTCCTGTTGCCGATCATAAAAATGCTCTTATCGCGAATGCTGTTGCTGAAATACCTTTTTCTCGCTTTGTTAGCTCGAGAACAAGACACTTTGATCCACTTGTGCTGAGAAACGCTCATGAGTAATGCTGCTGGGAACAACAAGACTCTGAGATAAGAGTGGATTTATCTCGTGGCCCCTAAAAAAAAAAAAAGAGCTAACGTGGAGATGCGATGGAGAGTGTTTGCAGAGTCATGAAGCCGGGACACTGTGTCATGTGATAAGGCTGTTAGAGAGCCTAAAGTCCCTAAGTAATCTGGACGTAATCCCCCGTGCCATTGAGGGTGAAAGAGACACAGAGGCCCCTGGAGGGGGGTCGCATGAGGTGATATGGCGGCACACATGAGGGGGAGGGGGGGGGGGCAGTGACAAAGAAAGCTGAGAGGCTGAGTCACGGGGAGAACATCCTGCGTGCGACGAGCGCAGTGAGGCGTTAAGAGGCTGACTCAGGCCGGTGGGGAAATCGTGTACTGGAAAACTTCTTAACAGTATAATTCATCCGCTGGAGTATGACTACACACACACACACACACACGAGGACGCTCTGTTCTTCGTGTCCATACGTGCCGTTGTTCTTCGTGTCCATTTTTCATTCCATGTTGTTGTTTCCAGTGGCGGAGGAAGTACTCAGATATATTTTTACTTAAGTAAAAGATGCAAAACCGCTCTGAAAATACTCTGCTACCAGTAAAAGTCCTTCATTTAGAATCGAGAAGTGTTGTCAGCAGAATGTACTACCGTTATCCTCCACTCTCTGCCCACGTTGTACCCAACTGCTGCACAGCACTTTCCCTCCGGATAAATAAAGTTTTATCTTAAAGTATCAAAAGTAAAAAGTCCTCATTATGCAGAATGGCTCTTCTCGTGGTGTTGTGTTAGATATAATGTTAAATTATTCTGCTCTCATCATGAGCAAACAAAAGTATGAACAATGATATTGTAGCTTCTCAATGTGGAACCACTTTAAGATATTTGTGTATACTATTGGGTAGATTAGTGGTATAGTACTGCTTCTTATCATATACCACATGTTTGTTTTTATGTAAGTAAACAAGTATAGTACAAGTACCTCAAATGTGTAGTTAAGTGCAGTGCTTTAGTAAATGTACTTATTTACAGATTTTAACCTCCTGAACTCTAGCTGTGTTCCAAATCTAGTACTTTTACTTTTAGTACATACTACAAAAGTATGTACTGTTGCATGTGGTATGCATTTAAATGGGACAAACTACTTCCTTGAACTTTGACCCTCGTGCTCATATATCTGCTGCGAGTAGCCAGGAAAGCGTGCTGGCTTGCGTACTGCAAAATGCCACCAGACGCAGTAGGACATTCTGGTGTTTTTGGCCTACTGCATTTGACATACTATGTAATGGGACACACTAAATATTGTTCCTGCATACTAAATAGTATGCTAGTATGAGTATTGGAACGCACAGTTCAGAAGATCTTCATCATAGGGCGTAGCAGAGATCCTATAGCTTGAGGAGCGTGTTAGCAAACAGCTGCTTATTTACACATCCAGCTGTTCCAGATGAGCAGTGTTATTCACCTGATGAATATACTCTTATATTCACTTTGCCTTTTAGCAAATACTGCTAAATCCTTGTTCCACATCTTGTTTTCCCGAAAACCTCTGCTAGCCTGAAGAATTTTAGAGAGGACATTAAAGTAGCCAGCACTTATTTATTATTAATGCATATAAGTTCAAAGATATAACTACAACTCTGACTGACACTGCAGGGCTGGAAGAAGTAATATTATATATAAAGTAGCAATACGCACTACATTGTAGAAATACTCAAGTAAAACTCCTGTAGTCAAGATGTTGCTAAAAAGAATCAGCATTAAAATATACTGAAAGTAGAAGTACTTATTCTGCCGACTCAGAATCATTATTCAGAATCAATACAACAGTATATTATATTACTGGATTATAATTAGTGATAGCTAGTAGAGGTGGAGCTCATTTTGGTCACTGGCATTATGATCCTCCTTTTCTCCACCACGTGAGGTATTTCACCTTGTTTCAGGGATCAGGTGAAAAGGATTACAGGCTCATTAAAACCCCCGAAGTCCGAATCAAACCCTCAATTATCCTCAAACAAAGCCTCTCGGGCCGCCGCAGGGTTTCGTAAGAGAGGCCGTCCTGCTCCCGAAGCAGCTGGAGCCTCAGCTTGTGTTCCTGCCATCCGAGTCGGGACCGGACTGGACTGAAGGGTCCTCGTCAGAAAACATTAAAGTCAGAACAGAGACAGGTTGTTAGATTAGAAGATGTGGCATCATTTGTTTTTTTAATAGTTCAACTTTCCAGAATCTGAAACATCTCTGCCTCCTGAATGGATCAAAATACACATATTAATGAAATATTAACACAAATTGTGTGCGTGTTTGATGATTGCTTAATAGTTGAATTCATTTATCATGCAGAAGTATCAAATATTTGCAAGTTCCCGCTTCTCAAATGTGAGGATTTCTTGCTTTTGTCTGTTTTTTTTGTTGTACATTCAATATTTTTGTGTTTTGAACTGTAAATTGGACAAAAAAAACAGCTAATTGAAGACTTCCTCCAGGGGTCTGGCAACTTGTGTCACTTATTTAGACTAAATTGTTTTTAAAAAAGGTAACTATTAACTACAGCATCTCTCAGACGAGGTGGCATAGGACCTAGAGTGTGGCGATGTCAGTCAGCTGATCACACACTCTGATACAAATCGGACTCAGTCTCACATTATGTAGCTGTTATTCACAGATTATTCATGTAAACACATTGATATGGTGCAGCTTTAACTTAGTTGGCCTCGAGATTTAGGATGAATTAAAATGCTGAATTAGATCAGGGTTCCACCCACAAACTACAGAGGGCCTGTCCTCGGTGTTCTCAGCAGCCCCTGTCTTGCTGTGACATAACCACTGATATGAAATTAATCTCATTTTTGGAGAAGCTTTTTGGTCTTTGAGCTATTTTAACAATCTGCCCGGAGGCTGAGATGTGCGGATGATCTCATTTGTTCATGCTTGTTTTGTAGGCCTCTGTTTCTGTTTTTCTGATAGGATGAATCCAGGCACATGGTGGAAATAGAGTTATTGGAAGAGATCAAATCTGGACGGCACACCCTGGCCTTTTCTTATTTGAATGCTCCAACAGAGCCCAGATCTGCGATGGCGCCACTTTTGCTTTGATAAGAGACACAGACTTTTCCCTGTAAGCGTCCGAGGAGCAGCTGAACCGGCTCATGTTTGGGTCCAAACACAGATTGGGATTGTGCGTTTTCTTCATCTGCATGCGACACACACGTCAGCTGCGGGCAAACAAAGCTGAAATTCATGGCGGACGTCTGCCGATGG
Organism: Anarrhichthys ocellatus; assembly: GCF_004355925.1. Lineage (NCBI taxonomy): Eukaryota > Metazoa > Chordata > Actinopteri > Perciformes > Anarhichadidae > Anarrhichthys > Anarrhichthys ocellatus. The sequence goes on from NW_022280114.1 coordinate 1,170,575, forward strand.
TGCGGCCCAGGCAGGAGTCTGCTCCTCTATGGCTCGTATTGTTGTACGGCAACTGCGGTCTGAGTCATCCACCACGAGCGCCCTCCTCGTGGACGCTCCCGACTCCCACCAGCATCGGCTGTCCGCTGGGTTATGACAGCCCTCCCACGTGCAGTAGAGATGCTCTGTGGGTGCTTCTAAACACTTTATATACACACTATGTATCCTGTATAACCAATTTGGGAAATTGTTGCTCAATTACACCTGTCAATAATATTTGAAAAACCCAACAACTTTGCCCCCCCCAATACAAAAATCTATATTTTATCATAAATTGTCCTATAAATAAGCTGCAGTGTGCCAAACCTTCATGTTATCAGTCCACATGGGGAAATGAGAAGTACTTTTTAAACCATGTGATCATAATTTATGAAATATCTATTCCGCCCTTTGTTTTGTACTTCAAGTTAAAAGTGAAGATTTATTTTTTCCCATTTGTTCTCATTGTGAAATGTCTAGTATGAGGAAGTGAGTGAGACTGTTTTAGAATTATCAATTTGTTTTTTTAGTTCAACTTTTCTTACCAGATTCTGTAACAAATCCCCCCCCCCCCCCCTGTATTGAAAAGGTCAGTTTATAGACGGATCATCACCACAACATCAAAGATGTAAAACTCAGATTCAAACATCTTTGGAATTGTATTGCCCCCTGCTGGCAGACCATGTGAACTGCCGTAAAACCTCAGAGAAAACCATAGACCGTATAGAAGAAGGAGGAAACGAAGAAGGAAAACCTCTTAGGAAGGTTTTAAATCTCATGAGATGCTTGGAACAGAGTGCGGAGCTGACAGGTCTGCTTTGAAAGCTACACATATAAAACCTTGTTGGGAAAACTTGATGTAATATAAGCACAAGCATTACGATATGTAGTGGGGCTTTTAAAACAACATCTGTGCCTGAATTGTAGGTAGAAATGAGGGAAAATGCAACTAGTTGAGAAGACTGAAGATCATGCATGACATATGGGGTCAATTTACAAGCAGATAACAACCATCAGACGATAAGTTCTATTGAGCCGTGCTGGAACATGAAACAAAGGCCAACTAAGAGCTTTGGTTGTGTTGTAAAGAAGAAGGCTATAGTGAATTGGGTTTACTGGATAGAAGTTATTCTCCCACTGTGGTTCTGCCAGCTATTCCTCCTTCCATCAAATGCGGCTGTTTGTTAATTTAGTGAGGGTCCCTGCCCATGTTCGAGTTGATGGGAATGAGAAGGCGGATAAAGCAGCGAAAAGGGCTCTGAAGAGTGGGAGGAATAACATTAATGTAAATATAAGTAAGTCAGAAGCTAAAGTATTGATTAAGGGACAAATCCAAAAATAAAATTGGTTTGCGTTGGGGTGTGCAGGATCTAGTGGACGAAATAGGAAAGAGGAGAGGATTCTAGACTAAGGAATGGTCATACTGGTCTAAACACTTCCCTCTATGTTAGTGGAAAGAGGAAAATATCAGTAACGTACTAAAGAAAAGTGAGACATGTGGGAAACTTCTTTTAGAGTATTTAGGGTCAACAAAACTAATTAATATAATTAGTTTCCTTTCGTTTGGTTCATTATTTTAGGGTCCTTATTCCACGCTCCAGAGGGTGGCGGTAATGCACCCGAAAGCTGTTTGCCAACCGCCATTAAAAGCAAAAGAAGAAGAAGAAGAAGAAGAAGGCAACCTCATGCGTTGATTTAAAACACGTCACATCCGGGTAGTTCGTTCAGTTGAGAAAACAGCGGACGTATAGACAGGTAACATACATGAAAATGATCCGTCTCCATCCAAACTAAATTTTAAAATGTATAAAGTTTCTGACCTCTTGAAATGTTATTTGAAGCGTATAGTTGTGATGAAATGGCGGTATTGTTGTTGAAATTGTATTTCTAATCGTCTAAAGTCGGGGAAATGCGGGCGGTGCTACTTCTGCTAGTTTTATCACAAACGCCAGTTTTTAAACAGCCGTTACTTATTTTCTGTTTAATGGAACGAAGACGTGTTTTTAACGTCAAACATCAAGATGTCGAGGTAGACAAATATATATACATTTTAAAATGTAGAGATATTTTGACCACTTGGTACTAATGCATCTCCCAGCCCGTAGGAATGCATTGCATCGTGATGAGCACGGTACGTGTGCTGTCACAGGAAACATGCAAACGCTTAGTTCTAAACTTTCGACAGTTTTCTGTGTAATGTGAACTGTGCAGACCTTATCCAGCGAGGCCCAGCCTGCAGTGGCTATGTCCTTTCCTGTAGTGTCTGCTAGAGAGACCTGAGGCCGTTTGAGGCCCTGCTGTGGCTCCTCAAGGCAGGGTTATAGGTAAACCTCAGACAACCTGTTCACTGGAAGCATCCGGTTATTGTGTAAAGTGAGCTATCGCACGTTTGATTCTGTTTTCATTCCGTTTTCTTAGTTGTGAACACCTTGATGGGAGAATTCCATGAAGCAGCGAGGAGACCATGTGAGGAGACCATGTGCCACGAGGAGACCATGTGCCACGAGGAGACGAGTCTGCAGGTATCCAGATTTGCTTAAGTTTGTATCAGCAGATTTCACTACTTTATCTGTTTACATTTGCAACTTTGGTGAGGCAAAAATAAATGGCACACTATTTAGAAGGCATGTTGACATTTGTGACCGTTTGTGTGGAAATCTATCTCGGGTTAAGAAGTCACACGACAGCTGTTTTCAGCTGGTCAGCACTGATCTATAGAATACTGATGATGTTAAGATCAGAATGTGAATGTACTACTTTGGCATGGGTATATTTTCAATACATCATTTTAGTGGGAAGACATTACAAATGTTTGTTTGCAAAATGAGCATCTTTTCCCCAACAGTTTAACACAATTCTGTTAGCAACATAGATTACTTCATAATGTCAAGACAAACTACAAATTTGTGCATCACGTTCCGCTCATAATTGCCTTATGTAGGCTGTTAAAGTTTCATCACTTCATGCCACATAATAGTTGATGTGACCTTTTTATTGTACATTGTGTAACAATGCCCAGTACTTGGAGTAAGACTTTTTTTTTTTTTTTTAAACAGGACTGCAGAGATGAAGACCTGCTCAGACCTCCTGACTTGACATCTGCTGCTCAAGGATGACTTTGAGCTGAAAAAAGTAAGTTTATTATTTGTTTATTTTTAAATGTAAAGATGACACCTGGCCTGAAATAGCTGTTAGTCATGTTGCGTACTTGCAATACTGCTACATTGCCTTGGACGCATGCAGACCTTATCCAGCGAGGCCCAGCCTGCAGTGGCTATGTCCTTTCCTGTAGTGTCTGCTAGAGAGACCTGAGGCCGTTTGAGGCCCTGCTGTGGCTCCTCACGGCAGGGTTATAGGTAAACCTCAGACAACCTGCAACCTGTTCACTGGAAGCATCCGGTTATTGTGTAAAGTGAGCTATCACACGTTTGATTCTGTTTGCTGTTTTCTTAGTTGTGAACACCTTGATGGGAGAATTCCCACTGCAGAGATGAAGCTCAGACCTCCTGACTGGACATCTGCTGCTCAAGGATGACTTTGAGCTGAAAAAGTAAGTTTAGTTTATATAATGTACAGACAACACCTGGCCTGAAATGAGCCGTTAGTCATGTTACTGCGACATTGCTTTGGACGCGTGCAGACCTTATCCAGCGAGGCTCAGCCTGCAGTGGCTCTGTTCTTTCCTTTAGTGTCTGCTAGAGAGACGTGAGGTTGTTTGAGGCCTGGCTGTGATTCTTCACGGCGGGGTTATAGGTAAACTTCCAACATTTATCGTCTTGGGTTTTCGAGCTGGACGACGTGTTTGGCGTGCTGCTTCAGTGTCGTCTATTGACTCGACTTAAATCCATTTCTTTGCTTTTACAGGAGCGGGAGATTCAGAGAGTTTCACAGCTTCCAGCCGGCCTCACTGAGCAGAGTTTACCAGTGACCATGTGGATCCATGTTGTGGCTCCTCATTGAACCTGCAAACTAAAGAGCGGTCACAAACATGACGGGACTTTGAAGCAGGTGAGGATACAGTATTCCTCCCAACAGGCTGAATATTTCTTTTACAACGAAGAATTTGATATAATGTTTTCTTTATTTGCAGATTTCATCTGAGTTGGAGAACCAGTTCATCTGCTGAGGTCACACTTGTACTTGTACATTTGCAGTAAAGTTAATTTCTGTTCTACTTGTGCACCGGACATGGGGCGACAGCCTTCTCCATAGCTGCCCTCTCCCTCTGGAACTCTCTCACCAAACGCATCCCAGACAGCACCGATCTTTCCATGTTCAAATCAAAACTCACCTTTTCACAACTGCTTTTAATGTGTTCTATGTTTTTAGTGTATATCTTTTTATGATTTTTTTTTTTTTTAAATGTTTATAAAGTGTCTGAGTATCCTGAAAAGTGCTCTATAACTAAAATGTATTAGTCCAAAATCAATAAAGGAACATATTCTCAGAATGTCTCACCTGGTCTTCTATAAAAGTTAGATCTTGTGCACCGTTTTGTGTAATGAGTGGGTTAGTTTAGCTACTGAACAGTTCATGTTTGAGTGGTCTGAAGAATGGAATTGGTGTCTCTTTCGTTAGAGTATCCAGTCTCTGGCCAGGATGATTACGTCTGTATTGATTGTGATTGCTGGTTGTCTCCTGACTGGTCGCTGGTGGTGTCGGACGGCATTTTGGACCAGAGCAACGCAGCAAGGTCGAGGCTGAGTTGAGTTCCACCGGGGTTCACTTATCCAACCAGATTAACAGACTAACCGTGATGATGGTACGGGAGAAAGACGAGTGGGTCACAGGCCCTATTACCATCGTAGAACACCGTACAGCGCGATGGAGGGGGGCTGGGCACACAAGTTATTAAAGAACATTAGGGTCAAATGACTTGGTGCTTAGCATGTGTTGTCTGTGTTCTTTATGGGTCAAACTTTGTTTCAATAATTCTTGGATAGTGTGTAAAATTAAACAAATGCAACCATGCACCATCATTTTGGCTATATTTGTAGTAAGGATTTAGTTTAAAAGTATAATCCTGAAACTGGAAAGGTTTAATGCGAACACGATGCATTAACGTCATCTTTCAATTAGATGACAAATGCAGCTTTTTAGTATTTATTACTGATCTTCCTGCTGACTGACAAGACTGAAGTGGTTTCAACAGACCTGTCATTTATTTATTTATTTATATATATATATATATATATATATATATATAAAATAAACGTCTGGGGAACAGTTGCATTCATATTTTAATTTGCAGAAATCCAAATGTAATCGCGTCAAATCTGAATGCAACAAGCCTTGAAGATAATATCCTGTAAATTACTCACTTAAAAAAAGCAAAACATTTGAGGACATCTTGGTTTGAAATACTGAGTTTAGATAATTCTGAAAGTTGTAATTCACTTACAGACCCACGTGAGGGTGATATTGCACCATGTGTGTACTGTAGAACAGGATCACTTGAGGTAAACAGAAGAATCCTCCTTGGTATTTTTTACTTGGTTTGTTTTCATTCTTTGGGCTTATTGGTGGTTACTCATTGATGGATCATGGGAGAATGTATGTCGATTTATTTTACTTTAAAAAAAAAAAAATGTCAAGGCTTTTATTTTGTTTTATTTTGAAATGCAGGAAACTAAATATGTAGCGGAAATGACGAAATTACTTTCGGTTTCATCCGCACTGATACAAAATATAGTGAAGTCATGGAAGTTGACAGGAATGAGGTGTAAAGTAAGTTATGAATGTAACTGAGACCTTCCGCGTGTCGAGTCATGTAGTATTTACTCATGTAGTATTTACTGCGGGATGTTCGCTTTAAGGTGAACACTAGCTAGTTAAGTTCACGCGCTACCTAGTTAAGCTACCTAGTACTTTTCCTTTGCAAAGAGTGTAACTTCTCATCACTTTTCAAAGCGAAGTCACTGTTTTTACAGGCAAGGAACTTGTTTTAAATGTACAGAAGTTTAATTAGAAGCCGCAGCTGAGAAAATAATCACTTTCTGTTTCGATGAAACGCCCCAACATTAAAGTTTCATGCAGCCTTGAAATGCCTTTACCTCGCATGAACAAACCGGACAATGTGAAGAATACAAAGTGTTTTATCTCTGCTGTCACAGTGTCTCATTGTTTCCTCACAGCCAAACACGGAGGAGGAGGAGGAGGAGGTGCTGAGGGGGAAGCGTCACATTTGAGGAGCCCGACAGGAAGTCACAGTGAGGAACATTAAAGTCATTAAAAGCCCAACAGCCATTTAAACAACAAGCGTGTTCCTCAAAGTTCCAGTCTACACACAAAATAAATTCCACATCTGTGCTCTTTAACGCCATCTACTGGGCGTCAGTAGGAGTTGCAAATAATGTTACTAGTGGTACCGTAGACTGTATATATTATAGAGGCTCTTAGGTTTCAGTAGCAGTGCAGTCTTTAATCATTCTAGAATCAAAATGAGAATTTAATAGAATACAAAAAAATCGAGTTAATATTTGGTTACAGTCTCACCAAAGAGCTCCCATGTGTTGGAGGTGAATCATCAACAACAGCATTTAACATTGGAAGCACCTGAGAGTGTTGAGGTAGCTGAGCTCACACATCGTGTTAGGTCAGATTGATCCTTTGCCCATTCAGAATTGTTTGTCTGCAGGCTCTTCATGCACCACCCTGTTGGCGTGTTTTTCCACCTGTCATTCTCAGATGGATTTACCGGTGGAGGCAACGGTGCACTTGGACGTTTTCCCCGATAAAGTGAAGGTGCGAGACATCCTCAGGTCGCATGGCTTCGCGCTGATGGATCTGAGCGGCGATCAGGTGCGTGTGAAGGGGTCCTTTTTGGATCTCAAGGCCGCGAAGGCCTCTTTGGAGCCGCTTCTTAGCTCAAAAACCATCCCGGCGGTCCCAAAGGCTTCCTCTGGAGCCAGTTCCAAACGCCCCGCCGGCAACAGCTCGGTGTCAGGTGGTAACAGAGGCCGAAGCAAGTCTCCGTGGGCTTCTCAGTCTTCAGCCAACGCCTCCTCACCTTACACACATCCATCCTCTCCAGAGTCCCGAGCTTTGTTTTCTCCACCACCAGACCAGCGGGGCTCCTTCAGGCCTGGAAGAGAGTCCTTTATCGTTGATGTAGATGTGTGGAGGTACGCAGAGCAGCTCCGGAAGAAGGACATTGAAGACATTCGGGTCAGCCATCATGTGGAAATGAAAGTGCTTGAAGTCGGCGAAAGCTGCGACGTCACTTTACTGGGGAAGAGCGCGAGAACAGCTGCCGGTAAACTGCAGAGCCTCCTGGATGATCTCAGCAAATCACTGCGCACACAGGAGGTTCCTCTGAAGGACATGGATCGGGACGGCAAGGCTCTTTTGAAGAGGATTCAGAAAGAGAGAAACATTCACCTTTCAGTGGTCGTGTGGCCGATGAACGACACGCTTCACCTGATAGGCCCGTCCGCCGCAAGCTACGAGTTAAAGCAGAGGCTGCTGGGTAGGCCCGTCGACCGTACGGGGAGGACGTCGGAGAAAAGCTCCAGGAGGAGGAGCAGCTCTCTGCCGCCAATCAGTCGCAAGAACACCGAGAGGGATAGCGGCGCCATCGCTACGCCGGCTCCTGTCGGCTCCTTGAGGGGAAGGAGCCACTCCGGGTACCGTGAAAACACCCGGGCAGAAAGCATTTATGTGCAAGAGACGGAAAACAAACGTCCGTCTCCTAAACCAGGCAAGAAACTCCTCAAGCAGTTAATGAAGGTTCCAGCGGATATAGGGAAAAAATTTAAATCTTTGAGAAAATGAACATGGAGTTCTGTTCATGAAGGTAGAGACAGAACTTTGGTCTCAGTTTTCATTGTTAGTACTATTGTTTGACCATGTAATGTACCTTAAGACCTGTTATTAGTCTGTTGCAGTCACATGGGTTGTACAGTAGAGCCTGATTGACACTGGACTCTTGAGGACAATAACAATACTGATATTTGAGCGTTAAAGGAAAAGTTTGACTTTTTGGGGAATTGCGGTTTATTGCTTTCAGAGAAAACTGACACTACTACAGTAAATATGTAAGCTATCGTCAGCAGCTGGTTAGCTTAGCTTAGCACAAAGCCTGGATCAGGGGGTAACAGCTGGTCTGGCTCGGTCCAAACCCCGCCCACCAGCACCATCTAAAGCTTCAACATGTCGTATCTTGAGAGCGAGGTTAGCAGTTTCCAGTGGTAGCCCACTGTGTCTGTATATTGGTACACAGTTAAAGCGCCAATATACTGTATCTGTAATAAACCAAAATACGCAAATAATCTCAGCCATGCACATATATCGATTGGGCCGTGTTGTTTAGTGTTGACTCACTCAGATTGTTGTCGTTATGCGATGCAATATGTTGATATATAGACTCTGACACATTGTATTCTTCTGATGTCAAACTTGTTCTAATCAAGCAACAATAACCCGTGCACAACTTTATTCAACTTATTTTGTCCTAATAACAGTCAGTTATTTAAAGTCATTCACTGACATCTCTCGCACAATTGTGTTTTGTTATTGACGGTTGCTCTGACTGTAAATGTTACTGATGAACTGAAATGGCTAAAATATTTATGTAAATTGGAAAAACTGAAGAATAAATATGGTAATTAATCAAACAAATGGGCATTAAAAAAACACTAACGTTAACAATAAAGTAGCGTGGGTGATTTTAAGGATCTTTGGGTGTTAATGTGATAATGAGATTTATGTGTTCGGCTCTACTGTAGTGACATCGAGCATCTGGGGCTGTTGTCACAGTGTGCATGACATCGGTCGCGTGTGTGCAACCCTCTGTGAGTGGGTGCGTGAGTGAGTCTGTGAATGAGTAAGTGTGCACCTCTGTGTCTGTCCACGGCTAATCTTGCATACTTCTTCAGCGAACTCTACAATATGTTGGCTGGCCAGTTATGGCTGCTGTACCTCGCCGCAACTCAGCGGCTGCTACGTGGGCAGACAGGTCGTTGCAGACACACCTGGCAGAGAACTGCCCTCTACTAAGTTAAACTTTGAGTTTGTCGCTGTAACACTTGAACGCATCATCTAGATGGAGACAGAATCAGACGTGAGAGGGAAGCGGGACCAGTCGACGGAACTCATCCAGGGAGGGGAAGTGCTTACGGCAGAGGAGGATCTAACAGGCAAGTGTAATTACAGGAAGAGTAGCTGCATGTTGGACTGGATATTGTTGCTTTAATACAATATAAACTGAACTTTAGATTAAACATCAGAATAACAACGGACTGTCAAGACACAGATGCTCTACAGTAGGTAGGTGTTGTGTATTTCTGGTAAATGTTTTCAGCTAGATAGTAAAGTCCCATTACTCATGAGTTTCCAACCATTGCGTGCATCAAGCACGCATTAAAGAGAGCATTCTACCAGGGCTGCACTGGTGACTGTAACTATGACTCAGAGGCCTTTCTTTTAACCGTAATAACTAAAACACTGAGTCTGATCTGAAATCTCTCCACCCCCACAGAACTCAGTGCTGTGGGGTTCCCCTCTTAGTGTTTGCCTGTCACCATGGTATCTCAAAAACTTAACCTGTCCAACAATAAATTATGTGGACCTGAGATTTTCATCTTTGCAACATTGTCTTTGAGTCAAAGCCAGGAAACATAAAGATGACTGTTTATTTGGAGGATTTAGCGACCAATTAAAGGTCTGCTAACCCAAATGACTTAAAGCAAAGCATTACACACCCCCCCCCCCCCCTCATCACATGGTCTCCATCACCGGATTGAGTTTGTTTAGTTGTCACGGAGATGAATCACACGCAAGTTCAGTTTGTACTTCTCATTTTTTCTTCTTTTCCAATAAATAATCGCTTTAACGTACACATAGTTCCCAAGAGTAAAGAGTAAAAAGAGGAAACACAGAAGCCCAACAGAATTAACAGTCGCTATGTTGCATTAGCAAAACATTAGCCTCAGACAGCTACGCTTGGTTACCAGTAAACAAATCAACAATCACAAAACTACGAGTTAAGAGGAACAATGGCCTTTGAGAGGATTAAGGATGACTGTCAACATTAACAAACTGGTGGATGTAACAATGTTAAACTGCTGACTTCTGGTTCCCCAAACTGAATGGGTTTTGGTTAGATGCCTGAAACAAGGTCTGTGATTCACACAAGTTCAAGATATTTTAACCTTTTGTTCCGCGATATAAAATATGAAGCTGAAGTTTTTACGTGTCTTAAAATAGTGGCTTATTGAGACGACTAATCTAGTCATCACGCCAAACACTAGTCCGCCTTTGCTTAGTGGTGGTGAGGTGAAGTCATGTGACCGCGGTGTAGTTTGTTTGTAGCCTAGAGTTAGCTTTTTACTTCTGCCGATTGCATTCACACTTCAAAAACCAGAAAAGTGCTGTTCATTTGTGAAGATTATGTTGCTGAACAAAACGTGTAAACATCATACAATTCTGTTTGCCACAGAGCTTATTTTCTGCAATAATCCAAAGTAAAAATCCTGTTGACTTTTCTTTAAAAGGTCAAGAAAAAGGTCACGCATTAGTCAGCATTCCCGTACACTCACACACACACACACACACACACACACACACACACACACACACACACCGACACACATTCGTCTTACATGACAAACAATACAGCTAAACCATTTGGCTCCACACACCAAAAAAGGTTTCTCACGCTGCAGCTTGACTCTGGGAGTCAGGAACCCTAAGGGACACGTTGTACTGCCAATGTGAAGGCAAGAAAAGAAATGCCACGATCCCTCCCAGGAGATAAAGGCCATTTTCTACCCCCAACTTTTGCAATCGCAGTGAGAGTCGACGCTCTGTTTAGAAGGCCTTTTGCGGCAGGAAGAGCGAGACGGAGGAGGATGCAGAAGTGGTACGAGCTCTTAAAGATAGCCTCCTGCTGTTTATATAGATCTGCATGGGGGCACGGGCTGACTGACAGGGTGACGTGCTGTAGCTTGTAGACCGCAGCTCTCAAGCACACCCTCAAATCCACCATAGAGTTCACCACGCCCACAGTACACACACACACACACACACACACACACACACACACATACTGTCTACACTACCGGGGCCCCAGAAGTCGACCGTACTTCTCTTTCTTCCTCCTTTAGCGGCTTTCTGTTCCTCTGCGTCTTGTCCGTCTTCTATTTTCTGTTTTTGGTGTTTGTTGAAGACAGACAGGGATGGCGGAGCTGGAGGGCCTGGAGTTTGGGAAGTCAGACTTTGTGCTGCTGGATGAGGTGACGATGGAGCAGTTCATGGAGAATCTGAAGCTGAGGTAAGAGGCCTGAGATACTGTTAGAGCGAAGGAAGGGAGGGGAAGCAGCCGGGTGTCACAGGGTAACGCTTCATACATACCTCATATATGAAGGAATAACAGTCCTTAACGTATCTTAAAATGAGATCAAACATAAGTAAGATAAATATGTCTATTCTATAATAGCACTAAACTACCAAGTTGACATTATCTTGGCGACTTGGCTGAAGTAAGAGAGGACATGAAGATGAGACATGAAGGGGAAAAAGAGACGAGCAACAGCCACTTCTAGTTTTCCCGCTCACCCCTTTTGGAAGTTCGGCTGTAAACTTGTGATTGATGCGATCATCAGCGCACTACACGCCGGCTGTTATGTGAAGCCAATGGAGTACATGGCAAACCTCACACAGCTGCTCTCACCGAACCCCAGGTTCAGTTAATGAGCGTATGTCACTTTTCTTCGGTCTTGTTTTGTGACCTTTCCACTCTCTCTCTCTCTCTTTCGGTGTAATGCTTTGGGGACTTTACACTTGACTGTCTCAGAGTCCATGTCCAGTCTCGCTTCCTGTGTGTCTTTCAGCATGGGACATCGTGTCCTCAGTTCAGACTATCAGAAATCACACAGTCACCTGAGGACGAATATGTCAAACAATATCAAAATAAACTGTAGATTTAGAGACAACAGTTGCCCTGACTTGAAGTCTGTTACTTGGCCAATAATGTATGAAGCTTAGTTTCATCACGCAGCTTGATCAGACTTGTCAGCCGGCACTTAAGTTTGTGCTGTTGTGTGTCGACTTTAATGATTTGCGCTGACTTTTCCTTTTCTACCTGTAAGTTCAGGTGTTTGCATTTTGTTTTTTGCATTTTAGCAGTGTTTTCATTTGCTTATTTTACACCACTACAGTTTTTGTCCCATGTCGGGCTCTCTGTCAGCATGATATCCCCAAAACATGAAGCCACGGTGGTGATTTGTTGCCTTAACTACCAGAGATTAAGACTTGATTGGAAAGTTTAAAATGTGAAGTGGTAAAACTGACATCTTCAATGTAACAGTAAATTGAAGAAAAAAAAGGCAACAGAGGATTTGTGCTCTTAGATTTCCCTCTGACTCGTATCAGATGTATTCTCACATGGACTCAGCCACTTGTTACTTGATTGGTCAATAGATTACCAGGAAGAAGACTGGAGGGACTTCTCTTTATTTGTCTGGCACCAAACAGTTACAAAGAGGAAAACAATATTAGCTGTGGCAGTGGTAGAGCAATTTCTGCTTTCAGAAAAGATATGTACAACATATGAACAACCTTCTCTGTGACTCAGTGCAGCTATAATAATCTGTAGCTGTGTCTCAGTTGAGGGGCGGGACCCTCAAGGACTCTGCCCACACAGGCGGTGAAGCTGAACTCTAGACTGAAGCAACTTTTGCTTTCCTAATGACAAAGTCTAGATTCCTACGGACCAAAAGTAACAGTACTGTCTGATTCTTCTTGTCAGCTCAAACAAGAAAAAAAAAAATTCAAGTTCATAAACGGGGACAGGGGTCAACTACGTGTATATGCCAGTGGCGGGCCGTGCATTTTATACCTGGGCCTTCACTGCTGTCCTGAAGCTGAAATACCACCTTATAACCTCATGATGGCGCCACAGCTACGGTTATTATTCGTTTCTAGGGCTGTAACTATATACGTATTCGTATTAAACCGTTCGGTACGAGGCTTACAAACCGAACAATACGTTTGAATAATACTAGTGCATTTGGAAAATACAGAAGCTTAAATTGTGGGAAATATAATGTTTTCTGCGCTCATGTAGGAGACAATGATCTGTGTGACCTCTGAACCAGAACAAAAAAAAACACAACAAAAAACAGCTGGGGGCTCCACAAGTGTTCTGGGAGGCTACGCTAACTAGCTTAACGGGAAAACAACAGCAGCAACACGCATTCTGCTGAACACTCAAGGGCCATTCAGATATTAGATGTAAAAAAACAAACGCAGTTGACTTACCAAACTCCATGCTTCTTTCTTTGTTGACAAAGAGTTTCATCCCACGGTTAAATCCTAACTCACAAATCCGTTTCTCCTCCTTCAGCCATTGAGTGTTAAAAAAACAAAGCTAGGTAAAAAAATAATGATCTACACAAAGCAAAATGCAAAAAATGTCATCATTTCTTCCATATCTTTCAATTTGAACTCTTACTACTCCGACTAAGCTCTGCTGGCTATTAAGTTTCATTTTCCAATAGTCACGTGCTCGCCCACTGACCAATCACAGCGCACGCTGCACCTTACTGCAGAGCTGCACCTGAAAACTGAGCTGCATGTTAATACTGACGTACTTGTATGCCAGCTAGCAGGCTCTGCTACGTCAAAGAATACGCCCAACATGTCAAACTAAAGATCTGATTGGTTGAACACTATGACAATCAACAATATCGTCCCCATTCACTTAAACTGCACATGGCTGCACTTGAGAGTCTGCAGGCCTCTGCCTCTCTTCTTACCTAGAGACACAGAGGTGAACTCTGATTGGATAAAAGCTCTACTTAAAACAAGCTGCACTGGAAGCAGAGCAACTGAGGAAGACAGTAGCTGTGCCATGAGAAAATAAGATAACGGGAAAATATTTTTTATAAATTACAATACATGTAGTGTATTTAAGAAAAATTATTAAACTATAAAATAGCTATAAGTTTGTGATTCTGTTTAGGCCAGCAGAGAAGGCCTTGCTGGCCCTGACGGCCCACCACTGGTATATACCATTTACAGTCTATGGTAAATACCGGTGGGAAATTGGGATTAGTTTACAATTAGAGTTGTGACATCTCCACTGGTTTCCGAAGTATTCAAAATTCCTTTAATAAAGTAAAAAGTTTAAATCCCTACATTAAAAAATTCAAAAGTAAAAGTATAGAGGTGATAAAAAAGTGACGTTTAAGTAACATGACAACACCAACTACTTTACATACTGTATGTGTAGTTTGAGCAACACCATGCATCCCATTTTCAGCCCTGTCTCCTAGAAATTACGTTCCTTCAAATGAGTCCATCAAAGGAGGTCTGGGTGGTGGGTGGGTCAAAAACGACTTTCACCCAGGAGACTGCTGTCCATGTCCCGTGTATAGTATGTACTTTGGTGGTCGAAACATAGCCAAGTAGTTTTGTTTAGTTACAATTTCTCAGTCATTTTAAGCCAAACCATGCTGTTTTTTGTACTTAACCTAACCAAGTAGTTTTGTAGTGTTTTACAAAGTTACTGTGTTTCAAACTGTTTCAAACTGCGACTGAAATCCTCTCTGGATTACAACTCTGTGATCGCATGAGATTTTCAAACTCTGCTGGCTAACAAGAACCACATAAGTGATCCAGTAAACAGCTGACCAGTATACTGTACTGGTTGTGTCCTCTGAAGCTTTCGGCCTTGTTCAGCCCCGTTATGAAGAATTTGGTATTCAAATGTGAACCTTCAGAGGATCGGCCCTGTGCTGGGACAGAGCTCATGTGTCATAAAAACAGTATTCCATTTCGCTCCACTAACCCTCGTGACACGTCAGTTTTACCTCTCCCAGCTCAACAGAGCTACACAAGGTGGCACAACGCTTTGACACCCTTTGAACCGCAAGTTTCATTTCCTGCTCTCGGTGTGTACACACACTTGTGCCACTTCCTGTCAGGAAGTTACGTGTCACATAAAGGTGCATGATCTTTTATGGAGCTTACAGCTCAAGGTTTTTTTTTGTTCATGGGTGGTGTGAAAATGTCATGAGGCTTTACACCTTGTTTCCCACTTCAATTAAAGATTGAATAAATGAAATAGTTAAATACACACTACATATATATAGAGATGCACACACAGTATCTTTATTGTTCAGGCATCCAGTACATCTACATGACACATGTACATGTGAAGTATGCCATCAGTCTGTATTTTCTTTTATTCGGACAGGTTTGAGAAGGGCCGTATCTACACCTACATCGGAGAAGTAGTCGTCTCCGTTAACCCGTACAGACAGATGGACATTTATGGCAAAGACACCATTGATGCGTACCGGGGCCGGGAGCTGTATGAAAACCCTCCTCACCTGTACGCAGTGTCTGATGCTGCCTACAAGGCCATGAAGCGACGGGCCAAAGATACCTGCATCGTCATATCAGGTCCGTCTCTTTCACACTCCTATGCTTCCACCTCAAGAGCCACAGTGTCTTCACCTGACATTACGTTCATTATTATCACACTGTATGCTGTGCTTTTTGTAAATAAATAATGTTGTAGGGGTAATATTAATCTGGCTAGTTTTTTGGTTCCATGATAGTCCAAATACTCTTTCACCCTGCCAGGAATATAATGTAGGGACAAACACAACATTGTTTTACATTCAAATCATCAAATTGACATATTCCCAGTCATCTTCTGCGGCACAATAAATAGAATGGAACCGTAATGTATTTAATCAATTACGCCTGTGTTTACCTTGCTATGACATGTCAAAATGGCTGCTGGTAAAAAGGCCTATTGGAGTCAGTTCAGATACCCCGTTCACATTCTTGGCACAAGAAATAAAACCAGTACAAGGTGCATTTCTTTGTCATTTTACAACACAGGTTTACACCATGAAATTTAAGTTGTAGTCCCTTCCCGCGATGCACACAAAGAGCATATATACAAATATTTAAATGAGAATAGAGTACAATGAAAAAAACAACAACAATATATACAGTTATTTATTTACATAAGCAGGATACCTAGAGAGACTTTGGTTTAGTAGTAATGAGGGTTGTTTAAGAGATAGTGGTATGGTTGAGTGTGGAGGGTCAAGCTGTTCTGTAGTCTGGTGGTACAGCAGCAGATACTTCTGTATCTCCTGCCAGACAGCAGCAGGGTGAACAGGCCGTGGCTGAGGTGAGCGTTTAGTATCCTTTGAGCTCTTCGCAGGCACCTCTTGTCACCAATATCATGTGATTCTCAGTAGATGGGTACCAATGATGTTCTGGGCGGTTGTAATCACCCGCTGTAGAGCCCTCCTGCCCTGGGCCGTGCACAAGCCATACCAGTTTGTAATGTTTCTAGTCAGGATGCTTTCTATTGCTCCTCTGTAAAAGTTAACAAGAACTTGGCAGGGGAGGTTTGCTTTTTTACGTTTAATTAAGAAATATAGCCTTTTCTGAGTAAAGACTGCAAAGTATCATTACATTTTGCAGCTGTACTGATCTGTTCATCATTGCTGTGAAACCTGTGTGTGTGTTTTGTATTTTAGGTGAAAGTGGGGCAGGAAAAACAGAAGCTAGTAAATACATCATGCAGTACATTGCAGCCATCACAAACCCGAGCCAGAGGGAAGAGGTTGAGAGGTGAGTGTTGTTTACAGGTTAAAATAACTAAAAACTCATTAAGTCAGTGCTGTAATCTCAAACGTAGATTCAGAAGGGTTTCATCCTTAAATCAAACTCAAGTAAATAATTGGATCATGAGAACGTGATGTTAACATTAATCATCTCCCTTTTTTCTTTTCCTCTGACTCCATTTTCGCCTCCCTGATGGCTGTCTCACACGCTCCCCATCAATGGTTACCACGATGTGACAAATCAGTGTGAAGAACGTGCTGCTCAAATCCAACTGTGTGTTGGAGGCCTTCGGGAACGCCAAGACGAATCGCAACGACAATTCTAGCCGCTTCGGCAAGTACATGGACATCAACTTCAACTTCAACGGGGAACCCACCGGAGGGCACATCAACAACTACCTGCTGGAGAAGGTGGGTGGGCAGGGTGATGGAGGGGCAGACGGGGGACTCTTCACGGGTCCAAGAAACAGAAAAACAAACTAGTTGTATGTCGTCGGGGACTTAATGATCCCACTTCTGAAGTAAAGTACAGGAAAGTTCTGCTCATTTAGTTTCCAAATTACGTCTTCTCTCCCGAACATGAATGTTTCATGAGGTGATGACAAAGAGGTGAGAGAGAACATCCACGAATAGATGTGTCTGTGAAGCCAATATGCCGCTGCTGTTGCGCGTTAATAAACGGCTCGCCTGGGGTTATGTGATGCTGCTGTATTTATCCACTGTGTTAAAGAACCGTCTGGCACTCAGAGCTGGTGTGAATGATGGTGTGAATGGTGGTGCCATGCTTCATTTACAGAGGGCAGGAATAACCACACTGTTTCAGGTAGTCAGAGTGGGGTCTGCTGGGGTCACACAACTGGTTATCAGTTTGGTTTTGAGTGTCTGTCTCAACACAAAACTATGATCCTTGACACACTAATGGAAAACCGAGTGGTGGGGATTTAGTCGCTTGGTCGTGGATTTGTCTTGAATCTGGGTGATCCATCCTTGACTGCGTGATTGCAGACATTTTGAGTGCTGCTGTTGTGAAGATTGGATGCATTTCCAGCTGTCTAAACAGAGCAAAGAAATTCTTTGAAGATGTGCCATTTGCTACCAAAGTACAGCAAACTTTTGACATTTGGCCACATGACATGTTGCACTTTGAGTTCAGAGTGTTTCTTTTTCTTTTAGACTAGAAAACTTGCGTTGACCCCTTTAAGAGCTCTCGTTATTTGTCGTTTGTTACCTGTGCTGCTATCTGATATTGTTTAGCTTAATATAAATTCAGTTGTAGTTGTAACCCCGAGAGTTCCTCTTGGGGTAGTTGAAAGCAATTTAGAGAGAAAACTAAAGTAAGAACAGCCAACGCAGGACCTGGTCCAACAAAACAACACTCATGACAGCGTAAGAGTGTGTTAGGAGGATGGACGCTGGTTTTACTGCAATAATCTGTTCTCCTGTTTAAGTCCAGGGTGGTCCACCAGCAAGACGGGGAGAGGAACTTCCACTCGTTCTACCAGGTAAACTCTAATCCGCGCTGCAAAGCATACACCGAGCGATAAAAAACAAATGTAATCAAAGATATTGTGGATTGCCGCTCCGGCAGTTCCTGCACGATATGAACTCTAATGAATTTGGTAAATTGGATCTGAAGTTGCCTGTTTGGTGGGTCTTTATCACAGTTACTGCGTGGAGGCTCAGCTGAGACGCTGGAGTCGTTGCATCTACAGAATGATCCCGCTGCTTATATTCATACCAAAGAGGGAGCTGCAACTTCTGTGAGTTTGTCACCTTTACACTTTTAGCTGCAAACAGAATGAGTTATTTGAGAAACGGCCAACCAACTTCTCAATAAACACATTTGAAATAAGTCATTGGCAAAAATTGCAAAAACCCATCCAGATTGCCCCCTCTGAACTGGACCTCATATTCTTTTGACTGACGGTGATAATCCCAAATCCTTTTTTTCTTTCCTAAGACCTCCAACAACGATCGCTCGAGCCACAAAGCGGTGATGAGCGCCCTGGAAGTGATCGGCTTCTCAGCAGAGGAGATTACCTCAATTTATCAGATCCTGGCCTCCATTCTTCTGTTGGTAAATTATAGCATGGATTGCTCAAAATAGGAAAAATTCATGCCTATAATCTAGGATTAAAATGATAGATTCTTGAGATCACCAACATTTAAAGCTTCCAGTAGTGATCAAGGTCACGGCTCTGTAATGAACCGCGGTCGGTCTTTCTTTCAGGGCAACTTGCAGTTCGAGAGCGACGGCGAGAGTGTTCAGATCCTGGGGCTCGAAGCCGTCGGCCACATCTCCGAGCTGACGACCACGGAGGCGGACGACGTCTGTAAGAGCCTGCTGTTCCGCACCGTGGCCACCGGGGGCGGCGAGGTCATCGAGAAGGGACACACGGAGAAGGACGCCTGCTTCGGACGGGACGCTTTCGCCAAGGTGCTGTAATGCAAATCATGCAGCTCAATTTTACTTTAACAAAAGCAGCTCGTCAGAATGAAATTGTCGACGATGTCGACATCATCACGGTGACACACTCTGCTTATAGCTCATTTTCACAGTTGTCACATTATTTCTAACGCTGTCAAACACACTCTTATTTCCCCGCTCTAGGCACTATACGAGAGACTTTTCGGCTGGATTGTGAGCCGCATCAACAGCGTCATTGAAGTCAAAAACTACGACCCGGTGCTTCATGGGAAGAACACAGTCATTGGCGTATTGGATATCTACGGCTTCGAGATCTTTGACAACAACAGGTTGGTGCTGCTGCCCTATCTC
Source organism: Anarrhichthys ocellatus (assembly GCF_004355925.1). Lineage (NCBI taxonomy): Eukaryota > Metazoa > Chordata > Actinopteri > Perciformes > Anarhichadidae > Anarrhichthys > Anarrhichthys ocellatus. The sequence goes on from NW_022280114.1 coordinate 1,189,967, forward strand.
TGTGTCACTTTGTGCAAAGACACTGCTGATGCCGTTGCTCAGGTGTTTGTTCCTCTGCTTGTCGGCCAGTTTCGAACAGTTCTGCATCAACTACTGCAACGAGAAGCTGCAGCAGCTCTTCATCGAGCTGATCCTCAGACAGGAGCAAGGAGAATACCAGAGAGAGGGCATCACCTGGCAACACGTGAGAAGCACGCGCACGAGCGGCAACACTCGCACACTTTTCTCCCATGTGTTTGTGTCTAAGTGACTAATAGGAACAACTATTTTTGAAACTGGTCCAGTATTGAAGTAGAACAGACAGCCACGGTGCTCAAAACAGTCTTATAAGTATTCACAAACAAATGCCAAGTTACGTAACTCGTGAAACGGATTTGCATCTGTAAATCTGTATCCGTGCCTCTAATTTACAACTCGTGTATCATAATTTGTGAATAAACACAAACAGTTATATGTTATATGCATAAACACGTTGTCATATTTGTACTTAAACGTCTACATTTGCATGACTGAATAACATTTGCATCCTTATATCTATTTGCAAATTGTCAACTTAACATATTTTAAAATGGAAATGTGTTGTTCACTGATCTCAGCCGATTGGCGTGGATCCTTTTGAGGCCGCTCACCGAGCTGTTGTGTCTGTCATACCGTTCACAAGTTAAAGGGAAGACCCAGCGCTCTCCAGTAGGTGACGCTAATGCAGTATTTATGGATGCAAACCGCTGTTTAACTAAACAGAAGGAGAATAGAAGCCTTTGCCACATAAACATCAGTCCGAAGGCACCACTTTCATGAAAGCATCCATGGATACTTCCTGACCCTGTTAGGCTCACAGGGGTGTTCCCTGTCTTCCAGCAACAAGTCACATCACACAATAACGAACAGAGCAGAACAAGCGCTGTTTCTCTGTAGGGTTCTCTCCATAATATATTATATTATAATAACTATCTGAGCCTGTCAGCGGCAGAAACAAGCATTTCTAGTGGACGTTGACGGTGAGGAGTTGCCACAAAGGTGATAACATTTCAGCCCTTTTAGCAGTTCTCCCTCAATACTGGATACATTTCATGTCCTCATTTGTCGCTTAGACACAAAAAACATGGGAATATAGGGTCCAGGTTGAGAAATACCCCCCCCCCTACACACACGCACTAACATGACTCATAAACATCACCGTATTTTCCCCCTCTCACTTAACAACCACCTCGTTTACACGCAGATCGACTACTTCAACAACCAGATCATCGTGGACCTGGTGGAGCAGCCCCACAAGGGCATCATCTCCATCCTGGACGAAGCGTGCCTCACTGTGGGCAAAGTCACCGACACGGTCTGCCTGGAGAGCATGGACACCAAACTGGCCCAGCACCCCCACTACACCTCCCGCAAGGTGAGAACAGATCAGAAATGTGAAACAACATGAAACCGAGACGCTGTTTGAAAAGGGATCTCTGAAAGCGTGGCGGTAACTTCACTTAGTTAGTAGGAAGTGTTGTCGGCATGTTCTCCTCAGACTTTACTCTGAAAAATAAAAATGACGAGATCTTAATTTCTGTTGAGTTGCAGGATAGAAATAAAGTATTTTAGTATTTCTTGTGTGTTTTTTGTTTCGACTTTTGACTTGAAATTAACAAGCAAGAACAAAGGGGGTCCACACTGCAGTGCGACTGTAATATTGACGATAACGCAGGTGCGGTTCTGCATTACAGTCAGTAGGGGATTTTGCCTTAAGAGACATCATGAGAATGCAGCCGTCATTCATCTGCACACAGCAAACGTTTATATAATATGTTGTATGTAATATTTGCACTCACAGCGTCTCCTCTTCATTTCCAGCTCATTCCCACCGACAAAACCATGGACTTTCAGAAAGACTTCCGTATCCGCCACTACGCCGGAGACGTCACGTGAGTTGCTCACACATTACACCCCCTCCCCCCCGCCACCCCAGGCGTTCCAGCCCGTGCATGAATAAGTGACTGTGCAGAGTTCAGGAGTGTGAGGTCAGCAGTGGGTGAATTCATAGAGGCATTCCAGTGAGTGGTGATGCGCTCAAAGTGAAGAAGCTATTGTAAATTCCCATATCAGCAATTATGGAAAACAATTGATTTGTGTCTGGACTTAAAACCACAACTACGACCCTTCTGATTAGGGCCGCACCATTTTGAAAAAATATCGGACCATACAGTAAATTTAAACTGCAATATTGACCGAGTGTGTCCACATATTGAAGTATACAAACGGGAAATGTAGTCACCGAACGTTGATGCGTACATGTGAGTTGTGACCTACTGTACAAATCTGTTCGCGTGGAAACACATGAAGAACACTCCTCAGCCGCGCACACACACACACACACGCACAGTAAAGTGCATTCACTAAGCTGCACATTCAACCATGTACAGGAGAGGAGGTGACTGTTGACTGCACAGAATCAGTGGTCGCCAATGTTCAAAACGTGCAGCTTTGACTTGTAAAGGCTGGTGACACCTTGAAGTATTTTCCAGGGTTGCACGAGCACATTTTGCACCATACGGGATCAAATTAGAATCGGCATGTCGCTGTTATAGGAGAGATCTGATCGAGGATGCAAATGAAAGATGAGTATCTGATGTTCTCCACAATGTGTTTTGGTCACTTGTTAGGGCTTTCATTTTGTAATTTAAACCATCCCTCCCCCTTTAGTCCTAATTTATAAAGATCCTTTTCGTAAATAATTTTGCCTTTGGAAAAATTCGGTGACTTGCAAAACAGCCCTGCACCACATTTAAACACAAAACAGAATCTATATGATTAATTCTATCATGAATCACATGTGACCCTTTAACACAGATGCATATTAAGGCCTTTTTTAGTTTTGATCCTATTCCGAAAGCGCAATACATTTTTGTTTAAGTTAGTGGTCATTTAGTTTATCATTCACAGACTAGAGAGGGTTTGTTGGGTTTCCTTCTCCATCACTGCTCCACTTATTAATGTGCCCACTGGATTCAAACGTCACAGTGGTCACCCGACGGGGCTTTGGTTTCAGAAAGATCCCCGCCACTCACATGTACTGCCCTCAATCTAGAGAGGGGGAGGACATTAATATGTCAAGGGAGCACGAAAGGAGGGGGGGGGGGGGGGAGCAGCAGCAGTAATCAAGGAGAAGTGGAGTCGGGTTTATTGAAGGTCTTTGACACGGGGAAATCCGGGCTAACACGATGTCGAACACACACCGGAACACAGAGCAATTTCATCCGTCTCTGGAGCTCAAGACAGCTCTCACAGACAATTACTGCACTGTCAGCGTTCAGCAGCATTCAGATCCTTCACTTCAGTGAAGGTACCACCATAAGGACGACCAGCGTGAGCGTTATACTATTATTATTATTACCGATGCATTGATGTGTAAGCAGCATTTCACTGTTGTAGAGTTCATTATTACCGCCAGGGCATCATAATAATACTACTTTTATTTATATAGCACTTTTCAAGCTTAAGCACAAAGTGCTTTCCAGATTAAAAGATTTAAAGAATGAAAATTAAAAAGCCCTTTTAGTCAAGTCATACTAAAAAGAGAGCACATCAAGCAGCACTGAGCCCAAAGCTAACCAGATGGAGGTGCACTCGTTCATGTGAGTAAGATGTGGATAGGGGAAAAAAAGATCATATAAAACAGGTGAAGATTAAGAAGGAGAAATAATACGTATATAAACAAATAAGATTCAAAAATCAGAGCAAATAAAAATGGTAAAAAAAGCACAATTTAAATATGTAAGGACAATAAAAATAAAATAAAACACTATATTATAGTACCATAAAGAACAACTACAAAGGGATGCGATAATGGAATACATTACTGACCATCTTGCACTCTTCTGAGTTCACTTCACGCAAATGTTTTCTTGTCCATTCATTGTTCGGTTTGTAAACCTGAAATTAGTGAGTGCCCATCACAATTACCCAAACCCCAAACGATCCACATCACTGTAATTCAAGACAGACACAATCAGCAAATCACAACATTTGAAACCATGAAATGTATTTTTCCATGAAAAATAAATAAAAGGATTAATCAGTTATGAGTCAAGTTAAAGCTACTAGAAGGAACTTTTATTCTGTGATGATTTTGGCGGTCCCTGAGGACAAAAGCGGTAGTGTTTCAGAGCACCAGAGTCCCTTTGGAAAACCTCTCATATTACTGCATCAGGGGCTGACAGTCTACCCGGTTCTGGTTCTCCCGTGTCTCCCAGCGGGCCCAGCAGTACGGCCTTTGCTCCCAGTGTAGCAGCGAGGCTCTGCTCCTGGCCGGAGGCGGAGACGCTGCTGTCGGCGGCTGAGCTCTCCTCCTCCCGCCGGAGCTCCAACTACAGGTCAAAGGCGGCAGCAAAGCCGGGTCAGGGTCTGTCCGCCGTGGGCCGGTCTCTGCTGGAGGCCCCGCTGGAGTCTGAGCTGAAGGAGTTTCTGGTGAACCTGCATGATTTCATCAGATTTTCTGTGGAATCCGACACCGATGACACGCATTAACAATCGCTATATAGAAATATCTTTTCTCTGATGGTCTCGTTTACTTATGTAGATCATAAAGAGGCATCGGGATGAAACTGAAGCTGTTTCATAACCAGTTAAAAGTTCCTCACAGTAACTTTAAGTAAAGTTGCAAATACATTTTACGTGTGTAAAAACATTTGATTTAGTGATGACCATTTTATGTTATACAAAACACATATATTTAAGTACAGTACCGGAGTAAATGTACTTTCCTGCTGGCGTTAACAAGGCGGGGGACTAAATAGCATGCGTGACCGACCTGCAGCGCTGATGACAGATGGCCGTCCCTGTCACTGCGTGTCCCCGTCACCCCGCCTCATGTCGGAGGGCCGCTCTCTCTGAGCTGTCACCCCTGGTATATCGCTCCCTGGTGGCACTGGTCCCCCACCATCCCCTGTCCCACCCCACCACATCTGAGTCTACGATGGCTAAATATACCCTGATCCTTGCCCCCCCCCACCGGCACCACCACTCTCAGCGCACCACCACTATCACAAGCTTTGACCTACTTTGCTTCCTCCTCCTCCTCTTTCCTGTTTCCTCTTTTCATCTTGTCCTCCCTCTGTACTGCAACACTCACCTGACTCTCTTTGCCATCCACATCTTAATTCCCTGCAGTATTTCCGCCTGCACATGCAGCACTTTGAGCAGCCGTAAGATATATCATATTCCCCCACTGCACAACTTTACAGTGCCAGAAATCTCACGTCTTTGTCACCATGGCACTCTCGGCGTGAGCTCCCTTTAACCTTCTGCAACACGGCACCTCTCCTCGCACCAGCCTTGACATTCACACTTTGATATACTTCCCTCTAAATCATCCTCACGTCTCTGGAGGAACCGCTGCCTTTTTCTCCTGTCCTGTCCTCTCCCAGCACTGTCCTGTCCTGTCCTTGTAATTTTGTTGTGCTGACTGCTCTTTCTCTCTCTTTTCCTCTCGCACTCTCTCGTCTCTCTCCGGTGAGCTTTCCCGGGATTTGGTCAGGTGGTTTCGCCGCCCGTGAGTCAAGGGGACACATCTGTCATAGCCAGCCTCTGCTTCTTTGCCTCCAGATGTGACATTGTAGGACACAGCCGCAGACAGGGCCACGCAGGCGACATGTGACATGCTGAGTGTGTCTGTGGTTTTGTTCGTGTGTGTGTGTGGTTTTGTTCGTGTGTGTGTGTGTTTGTTTGTTTGTTTGTTAGAGAGGGAAGGGTGCAGAGAGAATGTGTAGAAGAAATGTGTGTGTGTGGAAGAGAGTGTGAACTACATTACTGCAGTGGTGGAAGTACTTTTACTCAAGTGCTGTACTTAAGTCCGGTGTTGAGGTACTTTACTTTACTCGAGTATTTCCATTTTGTGTTACTTTATACATTTATCTGTAGTCGCTTTGTAGTTTACAGATTGATTTTTACATTAAAATCTATGCTAAAATATGAAATACACTGTATTGTAAGCCATTTACACTCTAACCTTCTCACGTGGTCTTATTTCAATAACCAACGCCTAAAGAGGTAAAATTGTTGTTTCCCAAAACAAAGCACAAAATCCGTACAAAAGTGAATACAAATGAGTTTAGAAAGCTTTGTTTTTCATCTTTCTTCTCTTATGACTCACCAAATGTATCTCATGACCCTCTGTAGGGGTCTCGACCCCTAAAATATATATAAAAAACAATTTAAACTAGCCTCACCTTGACCAGCTACAACAGTAACTACGCTACACACAGGACATACTAGTTCTACTGTAATACTTGAAGTACATTTCGCTGCTATACATCTGTACTTTTACCTCAGTAGAATTCGTCGTGCAAGACTTTTACATGAGCAAAGGATCTGAATACTTCATCCACCACTGATTTGTTGTTAGCCAGTGTCTTCCAAGCTTTTTAACTTGTGACCTGATTTCATTAAATAACAGTTTGAGCCCTAAAGAGCTTAGATTTCACAAAAAATGTAAAAGACTAGAAAAGAGTACACAAAACTGCGTTGCAGAACTTAGTTTTTTCTTCTTTCCCCTCACATTCATCACCTCACCCAAATGTGTCTTCACTCTGGTGGGGGCTGGATCCCATGTTTGGGAACCACTGGATGCAACCACCTAACTGTATACAGTAGTTAAAAGTATCACTCAAACTGGCTATTTTTCTGTGGAAGAAGTACTTTTTTAAAGCATATTTAGCTTATAATACTTCACTACAAAGTAAGATTTTGAATGCAGGATGCATTTTCTTCAGAAAGCATCCACACCGTGTAATTTATTGTCACATTGTGAACAAGAGAGGAGAGGGAGAGGTTTATTTGAGGCAACGCTTACACTACTCTCTTAGCCCCGGGCTGTACGGCTTATGTAAGACCGCGACCTCCCGCTGACGCTTCACCAAAACCAACTGAGCCGTTTTAAAGAAAAGGCAGACGGATTAGTTTGTAGACAGTTTTTTTTCTTCTTCTCCAAAAACGTTAGCCGCAGGGGGAATTTGAGCACGTTCCTAATTTATAAATCGTCTAGCCTGACGACTGTGAAACATTTGAAATAGAGTGGAGTCCCTTAACATAGTGATAGTGACCCTTTTAGTGACAGACGCCGACTGTTAGAACTGTGACTACCTTGTAACTTTGTTTTTGACACACCTCTTCACTCCAAGTGCTCTTAAGTGGGACATCCCTCCTTCTTTGGAGCCACTTCAATTACTCTCCCTTTCTCCCTCTACATCCATCACAGATACTCCGTCGAGGGCTTTTTGGACAAAAACAAGGACCTGCTTTTCCAAGATTTCAAGCGTCTCATGTACAACAGGTGCCAAATATCATGATGCTCTTGACAGTTCAGAATCTGGGTTAAGTGTATAATGAGGTCTGTGCCCATCACTCCTCTGCTAACCCAGTTAATGACGCCCTTTATTGCCCCCCCCCCTCTCTCTCCCTCTCTCTCGTAGTGCCAACCCAGTCCTGAAGGAGATGTGGCCAGATGGTCATCTGAGCATCACGGAGGTCACCAAGCGACCTCTGACTGCGGCCACCCTCTTCAAAAACTCCATTGTGGCCTTGGTGGATAAACTGGGCTGCAAGGTCAGTGGTTTCGGCTTACGATGGACTTCCTGTTCCCTTCCCTTTAACCATTTGGGGAAGCTGAGGTTGGCATTAGTTTTTAGACTGATTAAAGATACGTGATTCTGACAAATATAAAATAAAGACAAGGAACAAAGGCAGAGTGCAGTAACTATGGACACTCTGAGGTTCTTACATTTTCAGGCTGGTCGGAAAACTGCGCGACAGATGGCTAGCTGAGATGACAGCGCTCCTAAGAGTTCTGCTAAGCTAGTTATGTGAAATAACTACCGTAAATTAATTGCTTTAATTTCTCAAATTACAGTTGTTTTGTCTCTATCAATAATGGAGTTGTCTGCCTTATTTTGTTATGTGGAATATGAAAGTGAAGATTCATCAAAATGGCCATGTTTTCAATTACAGAAAAATCTAAATGTTGTTTAGCTTTAGGCTAGCCGCGGCTACAGCTGTCTTGCTTTGAGTTAGCTACTCAGCCAGTTACCGTGGTTTGACTTTATGCCTTTCTATGGCTTCATCATTTTCATATGGCAATACAGATGCCAAAATGTCAGTCGATTTTGACCAAATATGTAGTTGTGTTTGGGTCTGAAGGGCAGAATTTGCATCAAATCAAAGCCAGGTTTGATTTTGTGATCATATGTTCACGTTGGAGTTGGAGTATTTAGCCCAGACAGAGATCTTCTCCCCCAGTTTACGTTGCTGCCATCATCAGGAAGATGCTCTGCACCAGTGTGCCTGTTCTGGTCCCTGTAAAGCCCCAATGAGTCACAGGCTATTCTGAGGCTGCCAGTGCGTCTGTGTGCAATGTCTCTTTTGGGAGGACGGCTCGTCAACATGCATGACAAAAATGTGGAATGAGATGCAACGCACAGCCGCCCAGCAGGGAACGTACATATATATGGCAATGTGCTGTTTTCGGTGTCAGATAGTAACAGTTTTTGTAGGTCGCTCGTCCTCGTCCCGTCTGGCTGCGTGTGGCGTTGATGGGGGGAGGTGGTGCTGGACCACAAGATGTGAAGCTCACCTCTCCTGGCCTCATCTCACCGACTGAAGTCTGACGTTTCCTGCTGTTATTTTGGGACGGCCTGCTGTCAGGCTGCTCGCAGCATCTCGTCTCGGTGCGGCTGAGGTAAAATGAAAGGCGGCTCCCCTGGCAACCTTCAGGTCACGTCAAATGAGCGAATGTTTTCTTCTACCGCTGAACAGAAGCACCTGTGCCCATTCTGCCCATCTAGTCCCCCCCCCCAATTAACTGAACTGGGGGCACACAGTCCACATGGATCATCGATATGATGGATGACAGTGTTGGGGAGCAGAAAGTGAACTTTGTTCTGCCGTCTTTCACGGACGGCGAGTGAGAGACATCTCTGTTCTGTGACAGGACAGCGTGTCCCCTCAGAGGTCCCTGTCAAGGTGCAGGCGCCCAGCCGTCAGCTCTGCACTGGAGGCTTTATCACCTTCGCAGATGTGATGCGCAGTTAAACGCACTGTTAATAAGTACGTGTGTCGCGAGGCTCAGCTGCTCACTGTAGCAGCCGTTGAAAGTGTGGATAAGGTCAGTGGACTCGGTTTGCCGGTGTTGCGGCTTGGCTGTCACAGTTCAGAAAGTGTAGTTTATTGACACGCACAGTGATGAACACAGCAGTGATGGAAAAACATGCAAAAAAAAATCAAAATCAAAGACGAGCACAAGTTTGTGCAGGTGATAAAACAAGAGTGTTATGAAAAAATATTGCCTCAATCATACAAACACTGAAAAGCGTTGGAAGTCTGTGTACACTGTGTCCTGCTATGGCAGGACTTTTATTGTGGTTCATTGCGTCCTTACTTTAATTTCCTTCAGTATTGTAGTACATGTTTCTGTAAATGAATACAGAAGTTAGTTGCAGCGATGTGGTTATGGGATATTTCATCGATCCCAGCTGGGAAATAACAAAGAAAAAAAGGCATTTGGTGTCTTCCTATTGAAAGAGGACCTCTCTCTGCTCGTTTCTTTAGAGGATTGCCCGCATCCCTTTTGTCTTTGTCTTTCAGGAGCCTTACTACGTGCGGTGCGTAAAGCCCAACGAGATGAAGTCCCCGGTGCTGTTCGACGACGCTCGCTGCGAGCATCAGGTGGCCTACCTCGGCCTGATGGAGAACGTGATGGTGCGCCGAGCGGGCTTTGCCTACAGGCAGCATTACGCTCGTGTCCTGCAGCGGTAAGATAACGTCGTGGCGCTCTGTGAAGCAAGAGTTCTGCAGCGTCCTCCTACGGTCAACTCCTCCGTGAGGAAGTTGGCTTTTTTTGTCTGACAGCAGCTCGTTTTACCACCAGGGTTGTGTAAGATCTACCAAACTATGCAGTACCCCTTACTCCTATGATACAATGATAATTAAAACTAATACCATAAGAGTTATCTTACTTAATATGAATGGAAGTCTCCAAATTACATGTAACAGTAAAGAAGCATGACGCATGCAATCTTTTTCATTTAACTCTAAAATGCAGAGGACGAGAACATTTACAAAATCAAGTAAAACCAGATTATTTTTTTATTGTGTCCAATTGAGACTAAAGCTCTCTTTGTAGATTGCTGAGGAAAAATACTTAATTTTCAAAGTACTCCAGGGATTTTAGATGATGTGATGCAGCAGAGGCCAAGTTACCCTTACGTTGATCACGATCCACTAGATCCTACACTTCCCATAATGCAACTTGATAGCTTCTTTCTCCTTTTGTTCATATTTAATAATCATCTAATCTTCTTAGACCTGACAAATCTCCAAACCCACAGAAGATATTATGCAATGGTATAATAATACAAGCTGAGTAGTCCTTCCCATGGCTAGTAAATGTACCTTAAGATGTGAAATTGGTGAAGTGTAGTGATGTTGTAGATGCCGAACAGCACTCTTGTTGCACATGAATGTCCGCAGGTACAAAATGACGTGCGAGTACACCTGGCCGAACCACCTGATGGGCTCGGACAGAGAGGCCGTGGAGGCCATCGTCACCCAGCACGGTTTCCAGGACGATGTGGCGTACGGACACACCAAGCTGTTTGTCCGAACGCCGCGGTCTCTCTTCACTCTGGAGCAGGAGAGAGCCGCCCTCATCCCCATCCTGGTGCTCTTCCTGCAGAAGGTCGGCCATATTAGTATCAGCATCACTGTTTTATTTGTCTTCATCGTCTGAAATGTCGGATCCCCACGGATGTCTTCAAAGACCGTGCATGCACTTTGATGAGGATGTATTGATCCGACAACTAATTGACACAGAGACCTAATTTAATGTCACGAGCAGCTCCGATCACGTGATCTCAGTTAATTCCTCTGCCACGTTATCTTCTCCAGTTCCCAACGCGGACCTCTGGGCTTCAGAGCGGAGATCGCTCCTGGTTATGTTTGACTGAAATTCATCTGCCAGCTCGAATCCTAATTTCCTGAAACAATAATGGGGATAATTAATGAGATCCAAAGCTACAGTTACATTCCAGTCGATTACTTCACTCGCTCAACGAAAAACACCCTTCCCCTTTCTCTCTCCCCTGACCTGCTTTGATGACTGCAGAGAAGTCTGATTCTTTAACTGGAGCACGACTTCGTCCGCAGCTCAGTGGGACTCTCTCTTCGCTCTTCTCTCGCTTTCTGTCTTCAAAACGTCCCCTCTTTTCCCCCCAAAGGTGTGGCGTGGGGCTTTGGCTCGTAAGAGGTGCCGGCGAATGAGGGCCATCTACGCCATCATGGGCTGCTATAAGCGCTACAAGGTGAAGGCCCACTTCTGGGAGGTGGAGAGGAGGTTCGCTAATGTGAGAACCATGGCCGACTACGGGAAGAGCGTGGAGTGGCCGACCCCGCCTGCAGCTCTGTCCCAGTTTCACAACAACACAGTCAATCTGCATCGCAGGTCAGATCCCAAAGAATTAAACTCATGCACCATAAAAAACAACAATGTGAAATATTTTTGTTCAATATTGAGTCTTGAACCATATTTTACTTTTAACAAACTCTCAGCAAAGTGAGATAAATCCAGGCGACAACCTCCGGTTCTGAAAAGTCAAGTCAACGCAGAAGTGCCATAAACTTGCATTCTCTCTACTGGCTCCTCTGGTTACATAGAGAAGTCTGGTTGTATAGAAGTCTATGAGAAAATGACTCTACTTCTCTCTTGATTTATTCCCTCAGTAAACATTGTAAACATGGGTTTATGGTCTCAATCTCTAGTTTCAAGTCTTCTTCAATACAGCATGATGTTCATTTAGTAAATTATGATCCATTTAGAGTCAAACAGACCATAAAGCAGAGTATGCTTTAGGGCGGGGCTACCTTGTGATTGACAGGTCGTACAGATCACTACTACATCACTCCTGCGCAGTCCAAATATGGTAATTTCCATTCAGTGGTTGCAAAAAACCAAGATGGTGACTGATGAAACTACAGACAGCAGCCAGTTAGTTTAGCTTAGCATAAAGACTGCAAATAGTTGGAAACAGCTAGCCTGGCTGTGTTCAAAGCTCATACCTGAGACTCCGGGCAGTTACTGCGGTCGGCCAGGAAATAGTCCAGCACATAATGGCCCTCAAAAATTACAACAAGCTGTTTGTACCATTTGGTTTAAGTACAGATTAAATAAACAAGATACAACACGTCAATTGGTGAACTCGAGAGGTGCTGCTAGGCAGACTTTGTTACATTTGGACAGAGCTAGTCTAGTGTAGTTTATTTACTCACACAGTGTTGAACACAGCAGTGATGAAAACAGAATTTTAGGCAAAATTTTGAGACAAACACAATTTTGTGCAGGTGATTAAGCAAGACTTTTATGTGAAAATATCGCCTCAATCATACAAACACTGAATCAGTCCAAGTATTGGAAGTACGTTTGCACTGTGTCCCGCAATGGCAGTACTTTCATTGCGTTTCATTGCGTCCTTACTTTAATTTCCTTCAGTATAACTGTATATGTTTCAATGTAAAATGGTGCACAAGCCAAACAAACAATAGAATACAATACAAACATTTGGTTACCAGTGTTCCTTCCTCTCCTGGCTGTAGCTTCTTATTGAACACACAGACGTTAAGGTGGCATCGATACTCTCATTTAGCTCTAAAACATTTCATTTGCATTGAAAACTAATTCTTTTTTCTCCTTGGCGGATTCTCTCCAGTTTAAATTCATTCTCAGCAACCGCAGAATAACGAATGATTCTCTGGGTGTGTGAGTTTTGGATCAGCATAGATATGTTTTGTCACTGCGGATAAAGTTTATTTTTATCCCTCACAGACCTAATCTTGAAGCCGTTCCTCCTACTGTATTGTTTTTTTTTTTTTTTTTGGTTGCACCTTTGATGTATTATTCCGCCCAAGTGACATGCTACCTTGTTCCCATCCCTTGTTGTTAGGTGGTGGGCGAGGCAGATCGTAAAGAACATCCCCCCGTCTGACATGCCGGAGGTTCGGGCCAAAGTGGTGGCTCTGACTGCTCTGAGCGGAGAGAGGAAGGACTGGGGGGTCAGCAGAGCCTGGGAGAGGGACTACCTCGCCAATGTAAGAAGATTTACATAAAACTAATTCCAGTTAAGCTTGGAGATTCATTCTTGACCTTGGGAAAACAAAGCTAGCTTTTTTGATTGATTTATTTATTCTAGGGCAGCAACTATGATTAAGTGCTGACCCATAAATAGTATTTTTATCGCCATCACAATATGACTTTTTTTATTTGCAAGACAAAAGATAATACATAAACAGAACAACAGAAGGAGTCTTGTACCTCCTTACAGAGCCAAACACAAACATACCCTTCAAGGTAGAATGATCCTAAAATAAAATATAATAAAATAAAATAATGTATAGACTCGTACAAAAGTAATCCCTCAATCGTCACCTCTGACCCCAAATAATGTGAGGCGGTGTCTGTATCTGCAGAGACCCCGTCCCCTGCCTGTATTTTTTGTGTCCGGGACGTATCTGGGCGTCAACCCCCACAAAACCGTGCCGACCAGTTGCCAGATTGTGAGCATGCAAGAAAAATAATAAATCCTCTGTGCCGTGCGGACACTTCTAGTTTCAATAGCTTTTACTTAAGTGTAGCGTTTTCTCCTCATTTTCACTTCACTCACTGTTGCCGAAAACATTTGCCAAGCACTCCTCGCCACGAGAGGACCTTACCAGTTCAGTGTGACTCTCCACACAACAAAATGCATGAAAAATAACTGGGAAAATCCATTGGATTCTTTTTTTCACTTGAATTCATCACAGAAAACAAGACTTGAATAACCAGCAGTGTGTTGGAGGACAGACATCATCCGTGGTTGTCAATGCATATGGCGCATGTGACGACAAGCCTCGCGGAGTGACCGAAGGAGGATGGTGCTTGTGAACACAGCCCTCCTTTAATGAATCCCACAGTCGGCTCATTTGACGGCTAATCTGAGCTCGTTTGGTGGCCGGAGGCTTGAGAGACGCCTTCAGGGAGCCGAGAGCATGACTGAGTCACTCCCCTCGTTAGTTTGTCAGGCGGCCCGTGACTCGCCATCCTCCTTCAGGGCTCCGGCTCCACAAGCTTGTTGTTAATTCCACAAAGACCTACAGAGGAGTGCATGTAATGGGGTATGCAGGGGGGCCTGAAACGTGGCTTGTGTGCAGCTGAAGTCGCTTTGGAACGACTGTCTGGGATCATGAAAGGGGAAAGTTAGACCAGTTAGTTTGTGTTGTGTGTTCTCAGAAACCTTCAACGAGATCACAAGGATCGGCAAGTTTGCCCCATTATTGTGAATGGGGGTGCAGGCAGAGCATTCCACAGCCTTGGTGCTACTGCCTCAAAAGCTCGGTCACCACGGGTCTTATAAGGGTGAAGTAAGTACTTCAGCCACATATGTAGGAGCCTGACCGTGTAGTGCTCTGTAAGTGAGAGGGAGTATTTTAAAGTGGATCCTAAATGCTACAGGGAGCCAGTGAAGAGATCGGAGTATGGAGGTGATGCGAGACCCCCTCCGCTCACTCCTACCTTTTCTCAAGAATGCTGTAAAGTGAACCGTGAGTGGAAAAAAACGTGGTGTGGTTGTTCGCCTCGCTCAGAAGCCATCTGTTACATAACAACACTACCTTAGCAGCAATGGTAGTCAGACGGCGTCTCGCGTTACAGCAGTTTTACAACCGTGTCGGTGAACTTTAGGCAACGTAACGGCACCAAAGGCGCTCGCTAGAGCCAGCGAAAACACAACTATTCTTAGTTTCACGTTATTGTCAACTAATGAAAACGTAGTTCTGAATATTCTATTTCATTTCTGCTCATAGATTCCCAGAAATGCAACACTGGCCCTTAAATACATCCATGATATTGGGTTTATTTGTTAAACATCTAGTTCCGAAAACATTAACATTTGTCTTTAACAACTTCCACTCTCCTCTGAAGACTCCCCACAAGATTTTGGAGAACTGGCTGCAGAGATTTGATCCCGTTAAGCCAAAAGAGCATTCATTGATAATAACTCAGGTCGGCCACTGGTGTTGGGCGATGAGGCCTGGCCTGTTCAGGTTCATCCCGTTGGTGTGGGATGGGGCTCAGCGAGTTCTTCCACTTCAAACCGGGAAAAACAAATTGTTCTTTATGAAGCTGGCTTTTGTTTCCTCTTCTTTTGGAGGCATACCAAAAATATCATCGAATGCTCTAGCATTTGGATTTCGCCTCACTGGCACTGAGGAACATGTCAACACAACAAAGGGATGTTCCCATACATCTGGTCACATGCTTTGGTTGTTTCAGTATGAATACATCTTTAGAAAATATTTCAAGGGAACATTTTCAATGGAATCTTGCAGGAAAACAACATTTAGGGACTGGAATATATTAGAAACGGCTCTGTAAAGGGAAGACATTATAGTGACGGCTCCAGTCTATAGGAGGGAGACTGCGACATGGCGACACGGCTTGAGATTAGCGGCCCCCCCGACTGCATTTCTCATCAGGCAGTTTAGCTCCAGTATCAGCCGCCCTGCTCCGCCTCCAACGGCACGTCAAACATCGTGGCTGGTAACGGCAGCCCGATGCCGCGAGCTTTGATCTGCTGCTTATGGAATTAAGGTGATTTAAAAAAAGAGGCTGAGAAGAGGTCGCCCAGAGCATTACGACTAACGACGAGATACACTCCCACACCACCGTACTGTAGCTGCCGGCTTCTGTGTAATAACACGGGGTCTTTTCATTTCTGCAGGTGAGAGACTGTCCTCAGACCAGCTCCGGCTTCGTCCGAGTTTCCAAGGAGCTGAGGAACAAAGACGAGTACACTCAGGTCCTCTTCTCTGGCTTCTGTAGGAAGGTACAGTATGTGAAGTGGGGGAAGAAAAAGAAACATCATGCTGACATGTAAATGTCTGTTTTGTACAAGGAGTTTCTGTCTTTTGCTGCTTCCTTTTAGCCTTGGGATTGATTTTTCTTTTTCTCACCTGCTGTGTTCTCCATTCCACCCCGTCGCTGTCGGCTTTTGTGTCGGCTCGTCTTTCAAGATTTCAGAAAGTAATATAAAGAAGTTAGATAAAAAATAATCAGAGGATTAATCACGAAAGATTTCCTCAACCTTTCAGATATCCTTTTCATTTTTAAAGTCTGTTGGGATCTCCACCAAATGCTGCCGGGGCCCTGCTTATTATTTCACCTTGTGATTAACTCTTATCATCTCCCTGTGGATAATAATGGCCATGTCTTCCTTATCAGGGATTGCAGAGAGAGGGCTTCTGCTAAATTCTGCAGCTTTAGCCAAAGTACATTTGAAGATATGCAGGCTTTGATGAAGAGAAATAAAACAACCTCCGACACTGACAAACCCACCAGAGCCTTTGTCTTTGTATCTGATCCTTCTATTTATCCTTTTGTTGTGTTTTGTTTCGTGAGTGTTGCTCGCTTGCAGCTCCACAGGGGAAACTTCTGTTTGAATTGAGAGTATATAACCCAAAAGATCCTTCGAGTTGCAAAAAAAAAAAATGCAAAAGTGGAGCTTAATCCTTGTCTCTTTTCCCTCCTCTGCTCTCTCAGGTGAATAGATTCAACAAAAGCACCGACCGAGGCCTGCTCATCACAGACAAGTGCGTCTACAAATTGGAGCCTAAGAAGCAGTACAAGGTTCTGAAGAGGTTTCCCTTGGATGCCGTAAGTACTCACACGGGAGATATACGCACGCTTTGACACACATTGACACAACGTTCATCTGAAGCCGAAGCGCTCCTCAGTCATCCCGGGTATGAAAACACATACAGTATCCAACCCATGCTGTTGTATTAGGCACAACGTGACTGGTTGAAGCTCAGAAAAATGTATCGCCACGAAAGGTTTGCGTTCTGCGCGAAAGTATTCGAGACAAAAACAACAGTCGGAAAAAACGTATTGATGTGCGAGTTCATCACACGGACAAAAGGGCCCTGGTGTGTAAATGCTTTAAAAGGGAAAAAGTTCAATATAGATAAAATAATGCCAGCATAATCCTTACTCCTTACACTAATATCAAAGGGCTATTTCATATACTGCAAGTGGCAGATAAAAAAAAACAGAAGAAACGGTCATAATCTAAACACCAGAGGTATATCCTTACTTTTTATCCCTAATGCAGGTCAGGCCCTAAAGCACTGGTTCTTACATTTCCCTCTTAGCATCTCATTGTGTTTATGTTTGTGGTCCTGCCTGATAAACAACCACATCTTTCAAACTCTTCTCACGTTCCACCTCATGAACTTTCCCAGGGGACCAAGAACCTTTTGAGGAACTCCAGAACTAAATCTGCGTTTCGATTGGAGGAACCGGCGACAGAATTTCCGTCATGTAGGCTGCTCCGGGAAATGTTCAGGACCTTCAAGGGCAGAGTTTGCATTGTTGAAAGTCGCTGTTTGGGCAAATTCTGACCTTCGGCAACAGCAACTTGTGTACCACTTTATTCACAAAACATAGAAAGACTCTTGGACTGATATAAAGACGAAGGTCGTACATTTCTTCATTTCATTTTAAGAAAGTGTGTTTTGACTCAAATTAGCTTTTGACCTGTTTTGTCAAGATTGAAGAGAAGAAGAAGAAGAAGAATGTGTTGCCATTGGTGTGTCAGTTAGGGGTTGTGTTTGATATGTGAGGCCGTGGTGGTGCTTTGACATATATTCTTAGCTTTAGAGATTCCTCCCGTCTGGGGCGAACCTGGCTCATTTCACCGCCCAATCTGAGAAAGTGGATCAGGGATCTCTCAGGGGCCGTTAGCTCTAAAAGTGAAGAGAGAGGAGATGACAGCTTTATTTAATCTGATGCTTGGGGTTCTTGAAATAGCTTTGAGAGCAGGATTTTTTTTCTGTGGTTTGATGTATTTCTGAATGAATTGAGATGTTGAGCAGGGACCTTATGGACAGCTGGGATTTGATTTAAGCGTGTTAAGATCTGGAACGTCTTGCAATACCACATGTACTTTGAGAGGTGATAGTGAATCGCTGTAGCGTCCAGTCTGTCCTCAGTCCAACATGAGAGGAGAAAGAAGTAGAGCTGTCCCGAGGGCTTGTCGATCACACTGGAGGTCCAGGGTCCATATGCGTTTGTTTATTGAATTAAATCCATATACTGTATATAAGAAGTAGGATTAGACAGCGTCACCTATTAGTTTTTGTGGACTGACGTTTTAAGCCTTGAGTCCGGCTATTTCACCATTGCCATCTTGGATTATGGCCGCCGCCGTGTTGTTGTTTTTTTCGCAACCAATGAACAGAAGTTACCATTTGGAATGCAGAGGAGTGACGTAGAGACGGCGTATACGGCTCTGGTAGCGGCAGCGACCTGTCAATCACAAAGTAGCCCCGCCCTAAAGCATACACCCCTTTATGGTCTATATTTCCCTAAATGGACCAAAATCTGCACTTGTTCTATTCTTGTTTGTTGTTTTTTTTCATCACAATAAATGGCTGAATGCTGAGGGGACAGGTTGTACCAGAACCAGGCCTTGACGGTGTCGGGTCCCCGCTAGATTAACCTGTGTATGCCGGAGGCCGTAAAAAGGCTTAATCCACTCCGTCTCTAAAATCTGTGACACTCCTCACTTTCTCTATCTCTCTCTGTCTTTATATATCTCATACGTACTGTTCTTCTGTTTCTGTTACATTTACTGAACTACTGTACTTGGATAACATTTTGAGATGCTTTACCTGACTGATCTCCATGTTATGCTACTTTATACGTATGTCTATTCCACAACATTTTGAAGGCAAATATTGTAGTTTTTACTCCACTGCATTTATTTGATTGCTTTAGTTACTTTGCAGATTCAGAATATTAAAACAAAAAATATGAATTAACGAATAAATGATGTGTTATTATAGATAATGCTACCCAGCAGTATATAAAGTAAACTCGCTCCACCTTTACCAGCTGCAGCATTAATGTGATGAACACTTAATTAATGTATCGATTATTATAATCGAGTAATCTAATATATGTGATTCTGAATAATGAGTACTATTACAAGTTACATGTTGAATGTAGGACTTTTATTTTTCAGTAGTACTGCTACTTTTCCTCCAGTATCTGAATACTTGCGCAGTAAGTCTGTACGATATTCCATCTGGGTCACACCTCATGACTTTCCCTTCACTGCACCTCAACCACGCGTGCACCACGGGCAGATTTTCTCTCACCCTACATACTGAGCAGAAATAATCTGCTGGCTTCGTTCATGGCGTAATTTCTGATCCTGGATGTACTGTGCCGCACTGTATTCAATTTACAGGTATTGTACAATGACGGTATAATCCTGACATCTTATACAAATTAATTCCCAGTGCTCGAGTGTGTCATCTTGAACGTCATGGTCAGTCACCTCAGCAGTAGTAGAACAAGCATCCAGGTTCCTACTAAACTTAAATTAGCAATGCAACATTTAAACAACACTTTCTTCTTCACTGCATTAAGTAAAAATATAGAGGTATCATTAGTAGAATGTACATAATGTATCAAAAGTAGATATATTTTTTATCTATGTTATATTGTTACTGATGCTCTAATGTGTAAGCAGCATTTTACTGCTGTAGATGAATAAAGGTGGTAGAGATATAAGATAATCTTAATGTAGTATTACCTGCAACTGTACTGGAGGATGGTAAACAGTGACTCCCTGAGCACATGCTTCGCTGTGGCCCTAGACTTAGTGCGGGTTGGTGTCGTGTCTGAGTCTGACTTTGTGGCGTTTGTGTCCCTCTACAGTTGACGGGGCTGAGCGTGACCGACGGGGTCGACCAGATGGTGGTGTTCCACACGTCCTCCCAGGACGACGTCCTGCTGTGTCTGCAGCGCGGGGAGCTGTGCGCCAACCAGGATCGAGTGGGCGAGCTGGTGGGCACGTTGGTGGACCACTTCACACGGTCAGTTCACACGGCCGGAACCGTTTCGCTGACGCTGTCCCAAGAGTTCTCCTCGAGTGAGACACACAATTACAAACAAAGTGCAGATGAAGCATTCTTTCTCTGTTGGGTCCTTTCCATAATGTTGTCGCATTTATGATAACAGTCTGAGCATGTCCGCTTGAAAAACAAGCACTTTTAGTGGACGTACATTGACGGTGAGGTGACTTATAGCTTGTTTAGCGGCTGCAGTCTGCAGTGTTCTCCCTCAGTGCTGCATCAATTTCATGTCCTCATTAGTCCCTTAGACACAAGCATGGAAAAATAGGTAGAAAAGTATATATATATTAATAATCCAGTTTCATTCATTCTATTTCCCACTCAAGCTCAACCACGAACAACAATTCTTCCAAATCCTAGCAAGAGATATTTGATTCGTCACAAATCTATATTGACACAAGTTTAAACTGTAAGATAACTGTAGTTATCTTACGTTCGAGTAAGTTCTTAAGTTCGGACGTTTTATAGTTGTGTATTCACGTTTTATAGTTGTGTATTTACTGTAATGCCACCTGTTTTTATGAGGCATTGTGTCGGGAGTAAAAATGTTTGAGCTTGTGGGCTAAACCCCCCCCCCCCCCCCCCCATGAAAAACCTACAAGACCACTACTAAATGAATCCCTCTAATATCTTTTTCTTTTTCATTCCCACTTTTAATATAAAGAACCAAACAAATGCCTTAAACAGAGAGGATGAATGAATTGGAGAAAACATGGAGCCTTTTCGGGTCTCGGTGTCGCACGAAAAGGCGAACAGCACAGCATCAGACCAACGGAGTTGCTGGTCAAAGACCCCCGGCTGAAACGAAGTCTATTAATGCAGCACAACAATTACGCAAATCATACTATTGGCATTTATCACTGTCATAGTTGTCGGCGCCGGCACCCTGCTCTGAATCACTGCCGCGAAATGAATCAGTCACGCTGACATTTATCACGTTGATCACTCGGACCCTGATTTGTCATCGCTGTTTCTAAACCTGATTCACATCCACCCACATTCACCTCTGCCAGACTTCATTTGAATGGCACAAGTTTTCACACAGAGCAGACTGTTTTTGTTGTAGTGTGTGTGTGTGTGTGTGTGTGTTGTTATTAGTGTGGCCTGCTGAGACAGCACCCAGTCTGCGGTGATTGGTCTCCCAAAGTATTAATCCTGCCAGGACCGCAGTGAGTGACGTACATATACTAACAAACACACAGTGGAGCTCTTGTGGGGATGAAGATGATGCCAAAATCCACCAAAGACTTTGACCTCTTTATAGTTCAGACTGATAGTAGTGGTCAAAAAGTAGTTTGAAGGTTCATCCTAGAAAACAAGGTCCAAGCACTTGGTGTTTACTATGAATTCTGCTGCCATTGCTTGTATTATCAGTACTATTGTTACATAGAATGACATAGTAATGTCACATGATAACAAATATCTTCATTTGTTTATTCGGATCTCTTTTAGCTCAAGGCCTGTCTCCCAAGAGTCCATATTAAGAAATCGTTTAAGAGTTTAAGAGTTACTTTCATTATCCTTCGATCTAGGGATTTATTGTTTTCACTATAAAATGCCAGAAAAGTCGATTAAGAAAATGATTGGCAGATAATGAAAATAAACAGCATATAGTGTTGGTGACATACACTTAGGTGCCGGTTTATTAGGTACAACTACAGTAGGTAGAATAACTGCAGTGTGATACACAACAGTCCTGCAATGAAACCTACCTTTATAATAGTTATGATGGTCAGTTTTTGTTGAAATTGTTGAAGTGACGTGTTGATACACGATCATTTGTATTTTTGTGGTAATATTTTGTCCGCCCCACTTATATCAGCCAGGTTAGCCTAAGTGATAAGAGATCAAATGTCAAATGAGCTGTCATCTCACTCGTACCAGCGTGGCGTTTCTTATGTTCTTCCAGCTCAGAGGCCGGCCAGACGGCAGATGCACCTGGTGTGTTTCCACTTTTATGAGTCTTCCTGTGTGCTGCACCAACAAGGATTTCCTCTAACCTACGATCAGTTCTAATCAGAGTTTAGCAAAACTAGCTTTATCAAGAGTAAAACCCGGGTTTCAAATGAAGCAGAGCTCTGTTGCACAATTAAAAACAAATCTCACTTTAGTAAATCCAAGTTTACACCAAAATGAAATGGAGTTGAATCAGTATGGAGAGCCCTGCTTACCCAAAGTCAAATAAATCAATAAACTCAACTGGGTGGAGTCTGTCCCTTAACTTCCTTCGAGGAACTTGATTATTTCACTCGATCCATCTTAAAAAGGCAGCCATTTTTGTTTACAGTTCTATCTCCTCAAGTGTAAGTTTAATACTGGGTCACAGCTTAAATTGGAGTTCAAAGTTTTGACACAACAATTAAATTGAATCTAGGTTTAGAGTGAAAGACAAAGAGAAAATGTTCTCTTTCTTAATTTTAAGCTAGTTTTGGAGTTTGCAACATGATCTCAAGTTAAACCGTGATTCCATCTGGTTGATAGATTAACCCTTGTTGGTGCAGCCTTAGATATTTGGTCTGGGATTGGTGGGGGGGTTACAGCAGCTGGGTGTCGCTGTTCGGGGTACGCCGGACGTCGCGGAGGAAAGCCGACCATCGGGAGTCAGTTTCAGCTCTCCGCCTGCCTTTGTGCCACCATCTGCGGTGAATGGAGGGGGTCGCGACCTCTACTCATGAGACAAAGTCAGGGGTGAGCTGTGTAAGTGTGTGAGCATGTGTTGGGGGGGGGGCATGACAACACACAAACACACTCCTCTTGTGCTTCCTTCTGTCAGGAAATGAGATCCCAGACTTCTGGGAGTCATGCGCATGTCATTCTTTAGTTTGTGAGGTTTGGAGATTGGTCAGGGGAGCAAACAGTCAATGGAGCGATTGTGTGGTTTATTTATTTTTTTGGTCTCATCTCTGGAAATCAAACAGGAGAGAGTGAGCCTGTGAGTATTTGGTGGCACAGTGAGTTGTACAAAAGTGGGTCAGCGAAGGCAGCGTTGGAGGCACAAGGTAGAAATCAGACTTCAAAGCCGCGCTGCGTCGTCGGCGAGGACGAGCCGAGACAAGCTGTCTGGTTTTCTGTCATGTCACATCCGTCTCTCCATCCTGCGGCACGGCCCGTTCCTCCCCGTCTCTCTCCCGCTTTCCCTTCCTGTCACCTGGGTCTGAGATGACGGCATGAACGCGGCGTGTGTTGGTATGTGTCTGTTTACTGTGTGTACTGTGTGTGTGTGTTTTGGAGGGGGTTGGACTCGTAGACCATCTGCTGGGACAGCTGGGGGGGGGAGTATGAGTGGGCTAAAGGCAGGATTTAGGGTATGATCCGCCCCGGCCTTAAAAGATTGAGGAGGATTCTTTACTTAAAAGGCAATTTGGGGATTTTATTATTTTTATTGACCGCGGCCAGAGACTGTTTTCTGGATCGAAGTTTCTGTATCAGCTGTGATGCAGAACCAAAACCAGTAGCAGCTAGTTTGTGCCATTTTTAAAGACGCACTAAAATGAATAATGCATGTCAAAGTTTATATTGACAATACAAACACATCTCTTTTCTGCTGTCACTACATTCAGTGTTTGAAAAGTTCTTTGCCAAGTCAGATATATGTAAAAAGAAAAAAAGGCATATTTGAGTATTTCTTAGTTTCATAGTAATTCCCCTGAATGCAGCACACAGCCGATCCTGACTTCTACTGTAGGATGTACAGTAAGTTGTTGTGTTTTGTTTGTGTTGCCTCCGCTGCATCAGAGAAGCAAACAAAGTCAACAAACAGCCTCATCTTTATTTACAATTCTGCCATCTGTCGAATCCATCTTTAATCACAAGGTTGGCGGTTCGCTACCCGGCTGTGACTGTCTGCATGTCGTAGCGTCGTCGATTGAGACATTGAACCCCAAAAAAAGATGTCAAATTTAACAACGTTGTGCTTGAATAAGGTTTTTAAAAGCTTTCTGACGTCACTTTTCAGATAGTTTGTGTTTTATGATTGTTTGTTCGGCGTGGTTGAAGGCAGCAACAACAGCCTAGTTTACTAACAGGGCTGCGCGGCATGCAGCGGGTCAGATGGTGTATTTCACAAACGCCCGTGTTTTCTCCATGTTCGCACATATAACAGATTAAAAGTGACGCCCCAATTATATATATCTAAACTTCTCTTTTCTCTTTCTGTAAAACATTGAAGTGTTTTGGTTGAATCATCCGGCCCTCGAGGGCGCACACATGAACTCATCCAAACAAATGTGATTCGGGGTGACCGGCTAACGCCTCACATTTTATGAAAGGACACTTGATTAGCTCGTGGGCAAATGATCCCCTCCTCCTTGCCTCTTGTTTGTTTTTCTCTCATCTCGTCCTCTCCCAGCTCCTCTCTCTCTCTCTCCATCTCCAGCATCGTCTAAATCAGCACTTTCCTGTTATGAATATGGAAAGACCTGGGACGGTGTTGCATTAATAGCGATCTTCTGGGTCACCCCCTCCCTTTCCCAGGGAAGTAGCGAGAAAACAAGATGATTTCATTAACCTCAAAGCGCACGCGAGTGGTCTTGTGATGTGGCTTTAATGGCCTGTTACTGATGATGGACTTGTTGACTTTCTCGTTTGACCTCGTCGGACGTCAACAGTTTGCCGGTTAGGGAAGGCCGTCTCTGTTCTAAATTCACTTTGTAGGTCGTGAAAGGCATCATCCGAAGCCCGAAATAGCCTCCTCTGTTCCTCTGCCTCCCCTCTTCCTTTCCCTCCCTCAGCGGCTGTCCTCAATGTGTTCGTCTCTCGGCCGAAGCAACAGGAGAGGCAGCTTGTGATCCGAGCTCTCCTCGGTCAGCTCGTCCTCTCGCCCGCTCACTTCCTGTCCCCTGTTTTGTCTTCTTCTTAAGTTTTCCCCCCCCTCTCCACAGCTTGTTATTGGTTCTAGCATTGGTGTCATACACGGCTCAGGGTCGGCGCTCGTGCAGTGTTGATCTTATGGAGACTAACAAGTGGTGGAATGTAACGTTCAGGTACTGTAGGCTACATCAGTACAACTTTGGGGTATGTTGCTTGAGTATTTGCTTCTCAGGATGCCACTTTATACTTCAACCCCACTACAATTAAGAAGGACACACTGTACTTTGTTTTTACTTCACTGCAGTAATCTGACAGCTTTAGTTACGAGTTACTTTACAAAATTGAGTGTTTTTCACATAAAACAGGAAAATCCACTTCTGAAACAATGACGACTGACTGGTTGTTTCTCACGTAGAAACATTTCACGGCTCCATCATCACTAATGTCAAGCAGCTTTTCCTTCTGATGATTTTAATAGTTTTGAGGTTTGTACTGTTTGTACTGTCAATGCAAACATTGTGAAGGTGTCACTTTGATTTGTAAAGAAATCAGAAAATAGTCACAATTACCCAGAGCCCAAACGATGGATCAATGAATGGAGAAAATAATCAGTAGTAGTCCTGTACAACATAGTTCAAAATTAGCTCCATCTCAACCAACTACAACAGAAAATCCTGCGTTTACATGAATGCAGGAGTAATAATAGTATAACAGTCACAGGGGACATTTGTCAGCTTTGAGTACTTTTTCATGATCGTTCTTCATACTTTTCCTGAAGTAACGCTTTAAAGGCAGGACTTTTGCTTCTCATAGTGTTTGTACAGTATTAGTACTTTGATCTGAATACTTCCTCCACCACTGAGAGTAACTATGGCAACAGCTTTTAACCCAGGTGGAACGTAAATGGTGTATTAACACCGACCCATTTCCTTCTCAGGTCTTGTACAGCTGGCAG
This sequence comes from Anarrhichthys ocellatus, assembly GCF_004355925.1. Lineage (NCBI taxonomy): Eukaryota > Metazoa > Chordata > Actinopteri > Perciformes > Anarhichadidae > Anarrhichthys > Anarrhichthys ocellatus. The sequence continues at coordinate 1,215,714 of NW_022280114.1, forward strand.
ATCATGTGGCTCAGTGCTTTTAGCCTCAGAGTAGCCGGAATCAGTTGATTACAGCCGGTCTTTAGCAGGAATTTCTGTGACATATGAGTACATTAGAGTTCAGTATCTATAAACAGAGCTGGCACCACATTTAGTTTCAGTGGTTTAATGTGTTCGTCTTTCATGTCGTGACCAAATGCTCTTATTAGTCTTTCATGTCTACGTGAATAATGTTTCAGTCACATAGTAAGTTCTGACATATCTTAAGAAGCTTTGTATTTTTTTAAAATAATAATTAAGTAAATATTGTCATATATAAGATCAACATAATGCCGTGATAATTACTGAAATGCAGATTTTGTGACCCACCGCAGCCCGTTTCTGAAGTTTTTCTCGTCTCAAACGCAGTAGTTCAAGTGGACACAAAAGATGTTTTATAGTCATATGACCGATATAATGTCAAGTCAAATATGTCACCATATCTAGTACACACAAATAAACGTTTATCCCTTATGACTTACAAAAGCCTCATTCATACAGGATTAATATCAGAGAGGGAAGTGGGTCGTAAAATAATAAGACGTCCTTCAAGACGTCATTTTATCCGCTGGCAAATTACCGGAGCTGTGCGGGAAAACCATGTGACCTTCGTAATAGTACAATACCTAGCATTGTTTTCAATAATTAGTACTATAGTTAGGTAATCTATTTAGCTGTAATTTCATCCGCAACACAAACTAAATCTAAAAACGACTCTTTCTGAGTGTGGATTAAATGTTCATACGATCAATGAATACTAGTCGTACATTCAAACATTTCTGCCCAATGACACCAACAATAAATTGCCTACACCAGCTTTAACAAGAGATCTGTCGGGGTTTTTTAAGTTGATGAAACTCAGAAACGGTGAATGCAGCTCTTTGTTTAGTGATGTAATGATAACATGTTTCAATACAAAGTGTCTCTGTGGACTGGATTTAAGTTACAGGAGGACAAGTGAGTTAGTTTTAAAGATATATCAATAAGAGCCTGCTCCCACGATCCTGTTGAGGGATTAATGTAAAGCTTCAAAATGCTCTGCTGCGATTTGAACCCGTATTTGAGCAAATCAATCGGCACACTACCTAAATCTACACACAAAATGCAATTCTAACAGGACGGATGATGTTAATCCATTAAAAAAGCATTAAATATGCCAGAACATGATTTTCTGCTTTTCCCTGTTTAACCAACCCTTTGTAGTCGAGCAAAAAAAAAAAAAACATGATGGGATGGGTGGCATGAAGCGCACAGACAGTGAACGCTTCTCATCCTATTTTCCCGATGAGCTCATTCCCACACGTTTACATCAAAGACAGATTTCATAAAGACGTCCTGACTGGTGCCTCGCTTGTTAAATCTCGGGGACTTTCTTGTTCGAGCGCCTCAAAGCCTCCTGGGCGCACTCACGGAGTCGGCGACTGACCTCGAAACTGCACCGGCATCAAAAAGGCCTCTTTGTGGATTCAAACACACACACACACACACACACACACACACACACACGCTGACACTGCCTTTTTTTTAAAATCCACCTCAAGAGTGCAACAAATGGATTCTTCAGCAACATTTCCATTCGTCACAACAGTCTCACCGCAGTGTCGAGCAACACACAGCAATTTGTCGGTAAAAGGGATTGTATCTTTTATCTTTCTTGAGTTGTCATTCAGCTAACGTTTGGAGCGAGGTGATGAGTTCAAAAGCCTGCTGCACAACCCCCCCCCTGACAGCGATCGATCGTCTCCCCCCTCATTGATAATCAATTTGTTGAGACGCTCGACTCTCCCTCTGTGAGCTCCTTCACTGGTAAAGGAAGGAGCTCACAGAGGAGCTCGGCGGTCCTCAGAATTAATCAGCGCCGAGGAAATGATTGAAGTTAGTGCTATTAAAGTACATCACACTTGATGACACACATCTCTGATTCAAGTCATGTGCGTGCACAGGACCACAGTGTTGCATCTTAAAGCATATTTGCACCTTTTACAGAAGCCACTCTTCATGCGTTAGCTCTGCTGTTGACTACTATTTTCTTTCCCAGAATGCCCCCCGTGAGGAGACTCAAGACGCAGGGGGCAGCTGGTTGAGATAGGCGCACGGTCTCTGATGACGGTGATGGTAATTTTAATGGATGATGAACGCTGTGACGCAAAAGCAGACCCTGTGATGGTCCGCCTGCTGTCACCCCGCGCCCAGAAAACTTGAGCGGCCTCGGCCCACGTTATGCCCCTGCCCCCCCCCCCCCCCCCTCCACTGCCGGCGCGCTGCAGATGCTGCCATTGCCCCAGAGATGGTTGCCAGGCAGCCGGGGGAAGTGCTAATTAAGATTGAGAAGGGGAAATTGCAGGCTTGTGTTGAGGAGTGGGTGTCGAGTCGGGTGGGATGGAAGAATAGGGGGACTGTGGGATGGAGGGGAGGGGCTCTGATGGATGGAAAGCCACAGGTGAGTGTGAGATGGCGACGATTTTTTTTTCTTTTTGCTAAATGTATTAATTTATTTACATTTTATGAAATATGCTTATTGGATGAGAAGATACCCTTTTCATTTCTATCTTTTCAATGTAAAGCTGCAGTCAGCAGCCGATTTGCTTAGCTTAGCATAAAGACTGGATACAGGTAATTAGCTAGCCTGGTTCTGTCAAACTGTAACAAAATCCACCTTTCAGCACCTTTAAAGCTCACTAATTAACATGTTATATCTCTCTTGTTTTATCTGTACAAAAGCTGAAGTGTAAAACTGACAATACACTGGCAATTGGATTTAGCTTCGGAGTTCGTCTCAGATTTCTTACTTGCTATCAAGCTACTAACCAGCCAGGTATTTTTTGTGGGATTCGTACCATTAGTATGTCAGAAAGATTTGGAGAAATGACAGACGCTATTGTTTCTTTTGGGGGGAAGACAGTCTCGGAAAAAAGAGTGATGGTCGGCTGTATTAAATCGTAGCCTTGGATGATCTCGGCCTCCACAGTCTTCCGCTGCACATTGCTCAACCACAGGCCTTCACAGCTGATCGTCCACTCTCCTCGGGGTGCAGCGAGAGGCCTTCCTCGACACACTCTGCCGGTGTCGGGTTCCTCTTGTGGTAGCCAGTGTGATGATATCAGGATCGCACACAAGATCCAAACGCAGCGGAGGTCACTGGGTTTCTGTGTCGGGGCTTGTCCCTGCTGCAGGAGGGCAGGACAGCTGGTTTAGGGGGGTTCAGCGAGGCGACGGTTGAGGCTGACGAGGGGTCAAGCGGAAAATGGAGAGCGAGGCCACACCTGTCGGATGGCGATGATGAACAGCGACACAGATTTGGAAACGGGCCGTGACTTGAGTTCAAGTTCTTTTTACACCAGGAAAGCAAATAATGTGACACCTTAAAGAGACACCTGTTGTTTTGAAGTTCAAGCTGGAAGGCATCAGCTTCCTGTACACAAACTGATGTTTAATTTGACAAGAAAATTGTTATTAATCCCCACTGATGTTTTGTCTCTTAGACCTACTGTATCTTGTTCTAAACAAGCCGGGTCCTGACAAACTTTCCTGCAAAGTATAATTCGTTCAGATTTACCGGTATGGCAAACAAGACAGACGGGGGGGGATAAGTGCACCTGCACCGTGTTGTTGGATTTGCTTGTTTTCGTTACCTCGCTAGCTAGAACATAAAAGTGTATTTACAGTTTCTTAAGCAACAGTTTCATCATTCAGAGTATATTCAATACATTTGAAGTGTTGTCCGTATGATGCTCTCACCTGGTGTAGCTCTCTACTTCATAATCATATTGCCAGCACTATTGCATAACGGCGAAAACAATATGTAATCTGCTTGAATGAAGTTCACCTTTTCAAAAACGGGACATCGTCTCATTTCCAGTCATTGTTTTTCGAAGGGTACCAGTCTGTCTGGGGAGAAGAGGACACTAGCAGTTTGAGGCAGTGCACTTGGTCTGTTCTTGCCAAAGGAGGGGGGGGGGCTATTGCCAAAGGTGGCCCTGTATGCATGAGCCAGCTCTGCTTATCAGTCACATTATCGACATTCAGAGGCCTCCACAAATAGCCGCTTGGCAAATATTGTTCTGCGTCTGCTTTTGTAACGCTGGCAAATTGAGTTAATACAAAGTGCGTCCACGGAGAGACAAATGGCAATCTGAATTCACCCACAAGAGAACCGGGAATATCAAACCATGCACTCATGGTCGCCTGGGCCTCGGGCCGTGACGTAGGTGGATCCGGTGTAAAGCTCTTTGTATGCACACTGCAGAGCCGGCTTGTGTTTGCGGGGTCGCCGAGGCTGAGGCTGAGGCTGCAGGATCCCAGAGGGGCCGAGAGGAAGCAGCGACTTCACTGTGGATCATCTTCAGCTGACTGTGCAGCGACCGGCCTGTCGAGCAAGCAGAGCCACGCTTCCTTATCCCAGCTGTCAGCAGAGGGATTGGGTTGGTGGTGGAAGGTGTGTGTGTGTGTGTGTGTGTGTGTGTGACGCCACAAGCACCTGCACTCTGGACGTGACAGTGATCAGTCAAAATCACCGCTAGGCACGGGGGAAGTGTGAAGTGATCAATAACATGCTCCATGTGGAGAAGTTTCAGGGTTAACGATGGGATAAGGCTTTCAAACACACACCTGTCAGGTTTAACGCATAATATGCTTTGAACCTGGATGCTGTGGATACGTGACGCAGTGAATCAGTTTCATGTTGTGATATCAATGTTGGGGAATTTGGTTGCCTGAAGACAACACAACTGCTCCAGTTTGGCAGTGCTTTGGTTCATTGTTTAACTTCTCTGTGAACAACGGCATTGGTGAAATAAAACGCATATTTTATTTTTATTAGACCCACAGAGTATATGTTTTTTTGACACAGTTTTATCTCTTATTTCTAAGTTGGTGAATTTCCCAATAAAATGCTCTTACTTAAACCTACTTAAATATCTAAAATTGCAGCAAAAGTTGAAACAAGGTCACTATTTTCACTCGTCATGCATCAGCGCACTGACCTCATTGACATACATTAAATATTTTAGTGGTAAATTCTCCCGTGAATGGGGCCTTTAGTGATGGTTCGGGATTAGGAAACAAGGTGAGGATTAAGTTAATAGGAAAGGCAGGCACATGTAGTTCAGAGGCTGTGGGAATAAACTTCTTTTTTTTTTAATCAAGTATAGTAATACAAAAATGTATGTTTTGTCTTTCTCTCTTTCAGTGTAAGAAAAGTCCAATTTCCTGTGAAGGTTTGCCACTCAGCCCTGCAGCTTCACATGCGGGGCAAACCAAAGAGTGTCACCGTAGAAACCAAACCGGGCCAGACCAGCGCGGACTTCAAGAAGAGCCGAGACGGTTTCGTCCTGCTCGTCCCTGCTAACTAACAGCTTGAACTCAGGACCACGACTAGACCGCTGCAGTTCTGCATTTGGGGACCTGGCCTTGAAAAGCAACTGTTATGCAGCAAAGATTGTTTGAATATTTGAAATGTCGACCCAGAGAGCAGAGTCCGTTTTCTTAATCCTGAGCTGCAGGAGGACAATGTTCACCGGACAAATACAAAAGTGTTGAAGAGAGAAATTATGTTGCTGTAGAGAGAGAGAGACACAAAGCTGTCTTTGCTTTTAATGTTGCATAAGATATTTGAAGGTATTTTTCCAAGACAAGGTGGAACAAAAACAGACAAATTGTACGTCGAAATGCATAAAAGAAATCAAGAGAAAACCTTCCAGATATATTTTTGTACATTGAGTTGATTTTTTATGAAATGAGAAAAGTCTTTTGTGTGCCTTGTCTCATGCTGTCAAAAGTCAGACTGTGACAATTATTCTATGTCAGAAGTAGTAAAAAGGGAAACGAGAAGAAAATAAATTATTCAAGATTTACTTAAGCGAGCTCTCTGTGTGTTGATTTCTGCCTAATGCTTTGCCTCGCAAAAATACAGAACACTGTAGACCAGTCTACATTATACAGCGATTAAAATGTATTTCTCAAATGTGCTTTGGGCCTTTGAAGGAAGACATGAAAATATAAATGGAACAGGTCAGGAGCCTTGTGGTGTTCTGTGAGCGAGAGGATTTCCTGCAAATACGGTCAGTTTTCCATCAGCTAAAGCTGTTGTGTTTTGTATGTTACGCTTCTCCAGCCTGCAGGAGGTGACGTCCAATCCTAACCGGCCTCTGAGCAGCAGCAACTGGACTCTGTGACGTAAAAGCTGTTTCCTCTCTTGTCCCTTTGGTGTCCTCTGGATCAGATCAGCTGGGTTGATAAACACACACACACGCAACAGACATCATTTCACAGGATTTACGGGGCTTAAGTCGCTGCGATTAGGAGTGGGTGATGTCCAATGTGGTTTCGATCGAACAGAAAGTCAAAGAAATGTTGAAGTGTTGCTATCTGCCGGTGAGATTTTAGCCTCAACACAGTGGAGGTGGAATACAATATCGGTTGCATTCATGATGTTAAGACCTGACTCACATATAGTTTCATACGTCTGGTGTGGCATAAACACAAATAGAAATGCTTCCCTGAATAAGATGTGTGAATTTGTTTTGTTAGAAACTGAGCTAGCGTTAGCTAGCATGCTCACTGACTGTTAGCTTGGAGAGCTATTTCAACAGTGTGTGGAGGCTAATGTTAGCAAACTAAAAGGTGAATACTGTCGTGTAATGGTTTTGTCAGTCCCCGACTTAATTACTTTTTTCCACTTGTTGCTCTTTTTACATTAGCAAAAATGCTAAACAGCCTAGCAATTACACTATCCCATATTTGTCCACTGTTCACATGGTTCGCACAAAGTGCTTAAACTTTGAGTGGGAATAATAACAAAAAACAAGATGGCAACCCTAGATTTGTGAAAACTTTCCCTTTCTTTGATTTGTGAGACTCGCTGCCCAATGACCTATCGTAACCTTATGCCATTGAGGTCAATCCCTAACCTCAGCCATACTGCGAAAAATTGTGCAAATTGAGGGTCACTTTCAAGACAGGTGTGCTATGCTAGTAGCACCTAATGGAGCCTCGAGCCGCTAGCGGGCTACAGAGGTCTGGTAAAATTGATTCTTTCCAACTCCACGACCCCAGATTTGTAATTTAACTTTCAAACTTGTAGTCTTTAACTGATGCTGACTCAAGTGACATCACTTGAGGCAATTCACCAGACTTCACACAGATCCCTCTGCACGTCATATGCAGTAGGACTAGTTCTCCCCAACACCAGCAAACACACTTTGATGTGTACAGTCAGTGGAGTTCCCCTGTTTCACGGCAAACGCTTGATTTTAAATACAGACGATATCCACTATTATGTATCGATTCAACTTTAAGTATAGTTACTGGACGCCAGCAACATGTTTTTGTCAAATGCTTGATATTCCAGTTAGGACTGAAACTCTTGGTATCTTCGATCGTTCAGCCTGAGAGCTTAATTCTGTCGTCAGCCACTGGATTAGTTTTCCTCCCATCTCTCTCCGCAGTGACCTGTTAGTGCGACTTATTGACAGCCGGCCCTCACTGTGACTTGGCTCTCTGACACACTGTGATTCACCAAACCTCTGTGAGTGTGTGTGAGTGTGCGTGTGCAGATGTGTGTATTTATTTTTGATGTGTGCTACCTGCATAACAGGGAAAGAGACCATAACGGTGTTAATGTAACTGAGACACTGTGCTGTGTTTAAGCACAGTGCATTCACACCTATGAGCGTCAATTTAACACTTCGTAACAGCCCTGCACCTCTTCAATCAACACCCTGCAACTCAAAATAACTAACTGCAAAAGAAAAAAATAAATGTGCATCATGTTTTTCATGGATAGCAAATATGGATCTGTGAAAATGTCGAAATTCGTCTCTGTATTTGCTGCAGTCCGGTTCTCTGTCTGTATAGTAAATGCGAATATTATGTCTTCGTCATGTGCTTCCATGTGTTAAAATCATGTTTCGGGACAATGGACACTGGCTCAGGTGTATCTGTTTTAAATCTGTGCTCAATGTAGGAACTTAAAACATTTGATTTTGCAAAGAATTGAAGAATACGACATTAAGAACAGTTTAAAACCAGCTAAAGCCATTCATATGCAAATTTAAACACAGCTTCCCTTTTCTCCTTTGAAGTGGCAGTGGGACTGTCTAAGCACAATGATGCACCCCATTTAGCGTGCGAGCGTCACCCAGATTGGGGGCCCCGAACGAGGTTTGACACCAATTGACACCTTTTTATTCCTCTAACTCTTAGCAACTCTCACATGGCTGCAATGTGACCGTGAACGGAAAAACAGGTGACATGGACGTGTGAACAACCTGGAGGAAGTCAAAGGGCCAGGTTGTGTGAACAGAGAACAGATCCTGTCTTCTAATCCAGTTGATGTTAGACATAGTACTTGTCGATACTTTGAGGCAGCTGTCCCATTTGGAAGCAAAATGTAATCCCAACCCCTCAAACCTCGATTGCATTTTCATCAATGAGTGACAATACTGGGGGAAACTAGAAACAAAGGTTCATAGAAATAACATACTGTAGTCGAGAAGAGGAAGTGCTGGTTTCTGGTGTGAAATTGAAGTGCACCCGAGAAGCCTTTGAATTCCCAGAGCCGGATGTCCTGGATTGTATTTTATGTCTCACTGGAACACCGTTGCAGCCCCGTGGTGTTGTTTTAATCCAGGTCTGATTTCGGTTAACTACATGGTTGGAGCTAAAGACACACCTGTGCACATGGCAAAGAAGGATCGGAAATCCAAATACATACAGTGTTTCCATGCCAAAATATCCTCTTATATATCAGAGGACTCCATTCAGCACTGGAGACTTCAAAAACCTGATCATAACCAGGACACTAGTGTGTTTTTGATCTATGAAAATGTCCCTGCATTACCCACAATGCCCTTTGTCTTCATGTCCTAGTAACTAGGTGACCGAAGTCAGGAGCTGTGCAGCAACACATTCATTCTGCAGCGACTTTTCTTTTTGGTTTTCTCACTTATTCTGAGCTCTCATTAGTCAGAGAGGGAAGTGCGAGTAAACATCCAGCAGAAATAACCGCCCTCAGCCCCTTTCGCTCTCGTGCCCCATTTTGACAACAAGTCGTGTTTAGTGGCAAAACAAAGTGGATTGCGCATCTAATTTAAAGTCAGGGGGTGGGCTGGCATCGCTTTGTGGCCCTGATCGAGTCAGAAGTCTTGAGTGCTCACCACGGCTGCAGAGGGAACTCGTGCTCAAGCAAATGACCGGGATATGTTTATTTAAATACCACGGACAGCGTGTCATCCTCTCGTCCTTCCTCTGCGGAGGCTCTGCAGACACCTTCAGCTGCTCTATGATAAACCGGACGCCACGGCTCTTCTCCCACTTACAGCTCCACCAGTTATGGTGTGTTGGCCCAACACATATCAATCAGAAATGCAGAGTTTGTCTGTAATCCTTTAATCACTGACGTAAAAAGATGTGATTTATAAATGAAGTGCGAGATCGATGCAAATTCAAGCATATCCTTCCCACCACTGATCATTTGATACACACACACACACACACACACACACACACACACACACACACGCTGATCATCGGATCAAACGAGGACATCTGGATTCACCAAAGCAGACACTTTTTCAAAGACCCGCAAGATGTATTCATCATTCTGTGTTTTTTAAAAATATTCTTTGATGGGTTTAGTTTGATGGCAGCTTGTGCAACAATTATTCCCCCAATTGTTTCCTCGTCACATCCACATCCGCTTCCCCGCTGCCAGGCTTTTTCTCCCACATAATGTTTCCCAATCATTTTCTTCTCTGACAGCTCCCATCACATCCCCTCCTCGCTGCGAGAGGCCTGCGAGTGAAAAAGACTTACGGCTGACTTGCAGATGTAAATATTGCAATCAGTCGAGTAGTCAAAACGTAGACGCACGTGAATCAAGTCTTTTCATCTGACGTCTGTTTTAGATTGCGATGAAGTTTTTCTCAGTTTCTTCTCGCAGCGCTGTACAAGCAGGGTTCCTGTACTTCTAATCTAATTCGTCAGGACCGGCAATTGTTGATGCAATCACTTAAAGCGGCATGCAATTCCATTACAAAAAGGACTGGCACCTGGTCGGCCTCTCTTTAGAGATTAGCAGCCCTGCAGCGAGGATTTGGTAATGAGTTGGAGAGGATTTACCAGTGGGAATATAATATCTGTCCCAGAGCTGCTGTGTTGTTTTTCCCCCTCTAAATCCTCTCAGGGCAGACCCGGCCACTGGTTTGGTGAGCGCCGCAGGTTTTCCCAGCATCCCTCCGTCATCAGGCCGTGGGGAGGTCACATGCTGGAGATTACAGTAACATGAGGGGGGAGATTGGTTTTTACTTTGGCTCGCTCTGAATCAACATGCCTTCAGCCCTGAATGCTTACTAATCGGGAAATATCTGAGAAACCAGAGCGCACTCACTTGACTTTTTTTTAGCATGTAAAACCACTTTTAGGCATTTTAAATGATGGGTTGTTAGCAGGCATTTAATTGAGTAAACGTAGCAGTACCACACTCTAAAAGTACTCCAAGTAAAATTACAAGTAAATGTCCTGCACTCAAAATGTAACAACATCAACAATTCAATATTTTTGGGAAGTACATTTCTTCACTTTCTTACTGAGTTAGATGAGAAGATTGATACCACTCTCTTGTCTGTATGCTACATATGAAGCCACAGCTAGCAGCTGGTTAGCTTAGCTTAGCATAAGAATTGTAACACCTCACTGATTAACATATATTTGTTTTTAATTTCTACAAGAACTGAAGTGTAAGAATGTTGTGGTTTTATGGCTAGCGGTTTCCCACTGTTTCCAGTGTTTGTGCTAAGCTAACGTCTCCTAGCTGTAGCTTTATTTTCAGGTGTCGAACTTCTTATCTAACTCTGCGCTAGAAAGAAATGAAACATAACCCAAAATGTATACCTATTCCTTTAAGCCAAGGAACCGCATCACATAGATCACTGACATTTGTCTGTATTTAAGACTAAAAGTCAGTCGCAACAAAAAAGTCTGCAAAGGTTTCTCTGTGTGAGTGTTGTAGGTGTCTACTGCTTTTTATAGTAAAGGCCTTACAGTAATGGCAATGTAAAAATACATATTAAAGCTGATATAACATTGTTCTGTAAAAGCACTGGCAACAAAATGTACTAAATTTTAGTTATCCGTACTTTGATGCTGTCGCTGTCTTCTAGTCTACTCTGGAAAGTAGAAGAAGTTTTAGAGTGGAAAAGGAGTAAAGGACTAAAGTACTGCGGTAATAAGATTGACTATTAGTTTTAGCACTTTATGATGCTTTAATGGGACCTCTGATTGCTCTTCACAGAATTCGTCATCCCTGTAGAGTCTTCTGGAGTCCCCTCTGGCGGTGTCCTTCGCCCAGTACTTATGGGTGCATGGCTGAGTGAACCATCTGTCCACTCAACCAGGATGTGACAGCAGGCTACTGCTCTCCAAGGTCCTAAAACTGTACCATGTAACACAGTGCAGACTGACCCCGATATCAAATGATGTTATTTGTTTAAAAGAAACAAAACTTTCTAAACATACACTTGTAACCCCGTAAACCAATGTAGGTATTCAAGGAATGGCTCGTTGACCTTGGTTGCTCGCCGATGAATGTGGGTAGTAGGCTAGTTAGCTGTACATGCTAACGATTCCTGTATAAGTTGGAGCAGATAAACGCAGTGTTTAAGCCATTTTCTTACACTTGCACTCTTACATTTGCGTTTTTATATAAAAGTTCTCGACTCTCCGAGCATTAATATAGCATCAAACAACTATTTGCAAAGTATCTACGTGAGCAGAGAAGGAAGTCATTCTCGCACTGTGTGTATGTTGTTATCCGAGCTTCTTTGTGCCTTGTTGACATAGCCGGCTCGCTTGTCTGGTGCCTCCTCAGGTATACACTGTTAGTTCTGACAGCACTGTTGCCATTTTTTGCACCGTTAGCACTGTGAGCTGCGAGCCGCCGCCATGTTGAGAGCCTTATGGAGGCAATAGATATACCCAGAATTTCACTTTGAGATTGAACTAGAAAAGTGCTAGCTTGAATTGATGTCTCTGGATGCCAGGAAGCGTTGACAGTTTTTTTTTTTATGCTCCCAGAGGGCTGATAAAAGGCAGCGAACAGCAGCCGAGGCGTTCAGAAAGCCACTGGGAACACACTGAACCAGTATAAAAGTGTGACACTGGGAGGCGGAGAGCTGGGTGATTTGTGTCCTCAGAAGACAGGAGAAAGCTGGAGAGGACTCAGTCAGGCTGTGGCAGCCATCTGCAGCGATGCCTCTTCATCGCATTTAATCAAAGCGTCCCGAGGCCTCACCTCCCTCACCTCTCGGCCCTCTGAGGAGTCCCCAGCCTCCGCCACTGACCCCGGCTCCGACCAGCAGCATATGGTTTTTACCCGGCTGTCCTCTCATTCCGGCATTGTGAACAGATTATAAATGGCATTTAAATAATCATTTTCCAATGCCATCCGTCAGAGAGACAGACTCGCCAAATAAGCTGCTTTGACTGAAAAGTCCTTTTTGAGTCTTAGTTTTCTGGCAGGCATCTGTTACATGATAAAAGTCTGTTGAAACTGAAAACCCCCGTGATTTCATTCTGGGGCGTTTGTGGTATTTTATAGGCTTGTGACATGTGCATTAGACGATGTGCAGCTGTTTGTGTGAACCCAGATAGTTGCCTACAGCTTTTTTCATTTGCTTTAGCACATTTTCCCAAACACCATTTCATTCAGAGCAGCAAAATACTAAATAAATGCATCAATCTGTGTTTAAAGACATAGTTGTTGCTGAAAGTACATAAGTACTTTAAGTAAAATTTGCTTAAGTAAGTAAAAGTACTCACTATGCGGAATGGCCCCTTTCAGAATGACTACATATAACATTACTGGATTAGAATTAGTGATGCATCAATGTGTTGCAATTACTTTATATACAACTGGGTAGCTTAATACATAATATTACATTGTGATTTATTAGTTGATTCATATTTTCTATTAATATTCTGAATCTGCAAAGTAACTAATGTTGTCAAATCAATGGAGTGTATAAAAAGCACAATATTGGCATCCAAAATGTAGTGATGTAGTCGTAGTATGAAGTAGCAAAACTACAAGTAGGCCTACCTTGAATTTGTACAGTGTACAAGTACAGTACTTGAGCAAATGTATTTTGTTGCATTCCACCACTGGCAGTGAACAAACCGTTGTGAGGAAAAGAGCTGTGAGAAAAACCAAGAGCACAGTTGAGATACACAACTGTTTATGCATATAAATACGATAACACTCAGTGACAGTGGTGGGCAGCCTGAGGCAGACGGCACTAAATGTGCACATAAAACCTGCTTTCCCCTCAGAAGGGACTGTTGCTGAGCAGAAGGCAGCATCATAGTATATTTACACCTCTGGTCGGGGCAGAGAGGGTGGTGATTGACTGCAGAGACATGCTCAGATGGAGCGCAACCCCCCCCCCCCTCTGACAGAAAGCCAAAAGGCCATCTGCAGCGCCCGGTCTATTGTGTGACTGTGCATTAAGCTATTTTATGTCCCACATGGATTTACTGCCAGTCTTAAGTTAGCGGGATAGCAGGCGGAGTGTATTTCATGTGCACTGTGTGGAGAACAAAGGCAGTTTTTAGTTAAGCGTGTGAGCCTCGCAGATGTAAAAGCTGCGCGTGCAGGAAAAGAGAGAAACAACTCAATTTCAACTCAATACTTTATTAAATAATCAACATAGTAAACATCATCATGATGAAAAAGGAAAACAAACAAAAACAAAATAAATGAAACAGTCACATTTGTTTTTCTTCAAGTTTTCCCCATTTCACTAGCTACTCACACACGCACACACACATTTTAGTGGCTTTACAAAAGTCACTCGAGGTGATGTGCCGCCTCATTTTGGTGTGACAGTTACAATGATGGCTGAGAAAGGTAACTATGGAAACGTGGGCGGGGGGGGGGGGGGGGGGGGGGG
>NW_022280114.1:1229777-1238119 GCF_004355925.1 Anarrhichthys ocellatus
GGGGGGGGGGGGGGGGGGGGGGGGGGGGGGGGGGGGGGGAGGAGGTGATGGACACCAGACAGTTATATATTTATCTCTGTATTAACATCTGTCCGCTGTTGACGCAACACGTACGAGGTGTTGTGATGAATGCAAAGTTATGAAATTTGAAACGCTTTTCACATCGAGAGGCGAAGCTACAATCAGTGAGGACGCAGGCTGAGCTGGAGCTGCCTGCGGTGAAATGCTACAGAAACAATGGCTGCCTCTGTGTCACCAGCTGGTGCATTGATGAGAAAGGCTATTGATAGCCGCTAGCTTGATCGGTTCTATACTGTACTCTGGTCGGTGATATTCTCGTTGCGGTGGATGACACACCATGGCCACATATAAATGAGCAAATTAGCAAATGAAGTCTGGTGTGAGACAGTTGAGTCGAAAATAAAAGCATGTTAAGTTATAACTTCATGTCATAGCTTGTGTGAATTCGCATGCTTTGCTATTTCAGGACCAGGCCGGAGAAATTAAGAGTCGACCATTTATATAGTTTTCTGTCTCTATTGTTTCTAAACATGAACAGACCACCATCATGTTGATATAGTTACACCTGACGTCATAAGAGAGACTTTAATACTGTTGAAATGTTTCCTATAAAGGAACACTCAAATGAGATCCAGTTTTAAGTTACTGAAGAAATAATCGTTCCATTTAAAACATCACATTATAAAAATAAAACAAAAAAAGACAAAAAAGAAAGAGAGAAAACAGTTCTAAACTACCTGGTTTGCATGCATGCTACTACACAGAAAGACTATTTCTTTTTGTTCATGTTTCTTTCTCAACAGCTCTTTTTGTCACACGCCCCCATATTTACATCATCAGTTGACGGTGTGCCATTGAAATCAATTTCACACCAACCTCCAGCAGCAGCAGCAGCATACTGAAATAACTTAACACAACTCATAGAGCTGTGGCGACTTAAAGGAAAAGTCTTGCGATATTTTACATTTCTTATTGTCAGCAGAGCAAATGAGAAGAACTTAACTATCAGTGTGTTCAAAGCCGGTATATCTTAATGCTCTGTGCTATATAGCTCTTTTTTTTGTCCAAAAAGTATTCAAAACACATCAATGAGCTACACTGTTGCGTTGGGTGACATGTTCCTTGGCCACTTTTTTTTCAAACAATCCCGCATGGAGCGTCCTACTGCTGTAAATACTCAGGGAACAAAATGTGTATTCATCCGCAGCTGAAAATAGTCCCCAACAAATGCATTTTTTTACTCCTGTTTGAGTAACGTTTGCTAAAATCTACAGTACTCAGCTTATTAGGAAAGCACTTGACCTTTTTAAAAAAAGCACAATTATACATTCATGATTTGTTTTAAAGGTTTTTCTTTAGTCAGAACGAATGGGCTGAATGTGGCCGAAAACACAGACAGGGTGAAGTCTGACAGTACTAAAATACCATCTGATGCTCGTTGACAATAAGAAAAATAGAGTAACACCAGACTTATCCATTAAATCTTTTATCACATTGTTCACACAAACCCAAAAGTCTTAATCCAGAGCCGGTCCAAGGCCCATCTGAAATATTCTGCAAAGCAGAGCTGAAGTCCTAAATGAATGTCCCATCTACAGAGAAAAAGGCCCAGTTTGCAATAAAACTGTTGTTCAAATAGCTGGAGTCAGTCAGCAAACAAGAGGCATATATCATCCACAGCGATGTCACAGGCATCATGTGTCTGTCAGTCAGGTACATAGAGCTCGGGATTCACCCCGAGGGGTTTGATTGGATGAACAGAATTAGAGGTCCGACGTTGGGATACAAGTTAATTGGCTAGGGAGCCGCTACGCTATCTGTGTGAAGCGATTGGAGGAACAGCTTCGTGATTGGACAGAGATACCGAACTGAGGGGACAGTCGCCTTCTTGGTAAAGACCCGATTACATCTCATTTGACAAATGGTGTTAAAGCTCAATTAGGCCTAAATGAACATGGTTCCTCGGTGTCTGTGCCATTATTAGCATGAAGAAAGAGCCACAAGAGTTGTTTTTCATTAGAAGGGTCACAACATGCCACTGAAAGAAAACCTGCAGCGGATTTATTGGTCACCGATGTGAGGGCAGAAGTTAATATCATTAGCGCTTGAACACGCTGTACTGTATCTTATGATTCAATTAATGTCCAGGTCTACAGGAGGCGCATGGTGGAGGCAGATGCCCTTAACTTTGACCCACATTCTCACGCAAACACAACCAACCCAGGGCCAACAAACGGTCCCATTCTGCCCTTCCTCGTCCTGACAATGGCTGGCGGGTGTGGGGTGTCAAATCTAATGAAACAGACCGGGAACAACAGCTGAGTGTGTGTGGAGACGGGGTTGGAGGGGTGGGAAGAGGACGGAGGACGGGGGGGTTGAGTCAAGACACAAGTGTCCTTGTCAAAGCCGAGGCCAGAGAGAGAGAGAGAGAGAGAGAGAGAGAGCTGCACTGACCACAACAACAAACCCAAAATGGCTGCCAGTCAAAGCTCCAGGAAAGGAGACTCTCTGAGCGTGACTCACCCCCATCACTCCTCTCTGGTTGACTGACTGGAGCCCATGGCAGATCCCTCAGGCGGGCAGTGAGGCAGGCCTGACTCCAATAAGCCCCGGGGGAGCTGCAGTGGGGCCGCGGGGTTGAGCTTTGGGGTCTCTGAAGGCCTCCGGTTTGTTAGAGCAGGATTTGAAGGGCTGCCGTGGAAGTGTGACACCTAAATCTCATCAGATCCAGAAACGTTGACTTATTCCCTCATGTTTTCATCCCTTGCTTCCTCTCTCTATTTGATTGGGATTGGGTGGGAGGATTAGGACTGGATTACCCAAGGAAGGGGATGTGGAGCAGAGTGCATTTGTTTGCACATGTGTGTAACGGTCAAATTTATGGGGACGCTTGTCTATCATATGACCTTGTGGACGAGAATATACTGTAGCAAAGTGTGAGAGAGGGAAGGCCACGTGGAGGGGAGGGGGGGGGGGACCTCTAGATGCTCCAACACAATGAGATTAAGGCTTTATCACATGCTACTGTGGGCATGAAGACCCTTCCTCAACCAACAGCTTCCTTTTATAAATCAGGGGTTCCCAAACGGGGTGTAGGGACACGCAACAGGGGTCACAGGAAATAATCTGAGGGGTTTCACAATAAAAATAAATCTATTCAATTTACTGGTTCATTTTAACTTGTCCGTTGGAAGCAATCCCTCTTTGGTTAAACTAGTAACTTCTAGTAAACGTATGCAACCAACAATGAGGGGTAGTAGGTAGTCATAGTATCATTTTAAGGGGTCACAAGCCAAAAGGGTTGGCGCACACTGCCCTATAACACAGGTATGGCTCTTTTTCTTTGTATACAATCTATACATTTATTCGTATTTAATTTAAATAACTGGGTAAAAAAAAGAAGACCACATACCCTTTGCTGTTTATGGTCTTTTTAAGCCACTCTGGTGCATAATTAGCTACTAATTTGTGCTTCCCCTGCATTTTTCTATCTACTCTCTCTGAGCTATCAACCTCGAAACATGAACCGTAAACTTCCATGACCTCTGGCAGCAGGAATCTAAACTAATTTTGGATGGCTGGGCACATATAATCCAGCTGAAAATATATTTAATCTAATTTGCTCCAAAAGGAAAATCCATAAAGATGAACCACCGGCTCATCTGTGACCACCTCTGCCAACGCACATTGAAAGCACACGGGAAATGGATCATTAAAGGCATTCGAGCACAAATGCCAATGGTTCATTCAAGGGAATAATTGAGCAAGAGGCGGGAGTTGAGGGAGGGATGAGAGAGAAAACAGACCTCTTGATGGCAGATGAGGAAGCGCAGCTGCCTCGCAGGAAAGTGGGACAGACTCAGAAGCGACAACGACAGAAACCCCATTCAACCAGAACAACTTGGACCCCTGAGCTGCAACACGTGCGTCGCTCTGCGTGTCATTCATGCACCAAGGAGAATAAAGCGCACGCGACAAGGTATTTAAATGTGTGAGTGTGTGTGTGTGTGTGTGTGTGTGTGTGTGTGTGTTTACGGTCCAGCAAGGTCCAGCCTGACCTGGATTAGCTCAGCAGGGCTGCCGAGTGGACAAGTAGGGGGGGGCAGAGGTTAAGAGTGGGGAGGGGCTGCGGTAATCTGCTAATCTCATTGATACCACAGCCTGTGGGTGCCCTGTCAACAAATCGCGGGGAACAAAGGATGGAGTAAACAGCTGATGACCCTGGCTGCCGTCCACTGCACAATGCCTACACACACGTTCACAAACCACGTCAATCAGAAATTCTGCTTCCACCAGAAAGCACTCCTGAGATCAAATGGAGAGACACAGAGGCAGATTTGAGTGAGTAAAGAAAAAAACAGCAACTGTCCCCTCAGGCCAGACGACCCAGAGAATGGCTCCAAAAAGCAGTGCCTGTTCGTTTTGCTTTACTGATTACACCGTGCACAGCAGGACCAGCAGGATCTAACATGGACCTCTCAGCTGTCCCCGTCAGTCTGAGTCAGTTTTCACTGCTGGCACATCGAGTGGGGGGCTTAGCCAGCAGCGGATGTCAACATGACTCCTCGCGTCGTCCTGGAAAACGTAACTCGGCCTCGGTGGATTATATTGTCTGCTTTATTCTCCTGTAGATCCGCTTGGACATTTTACAATAAAAAAAGACTGTTGTGGAGCGACGATGGCGTCTTCTTGTCCCGTGCACACGGATCGATCGCAATTACAAGAGGTGGGTGAAGATGCTGGGAGGCCTGGCAGCTGGGACAATTGGGACCAGTCACAGAAGGGACAGGTGGACCAAATGGTTCCTCAATTCAAGTAAACTCAGGTGGATATCTTTTTTAAAACACAGCTGTGAGCTTCTGTTTGTCAATTATCTTGGGGTGGGGGACTCTTTATTTCTATCTGGATGGACGGGACAATGGCAATGAACACAGATGGAATGATTGAATATGTCTACATAACTCCGTCAAAATACGCCTTCATTGCTCCTGCAGGGCAGCAGAAGGAGGACAACAGGGACAGGAATCTGTATGAGTATTCGTGTACATGAGGGTACGAAAAGGCATGCGGTCAGCCAAACTTCCTCTCACCGATCCAGCACCCGACTGTAGTCCTGAGGGCCGCAGCCGCCCTCGCTCTTCAGTTCGGCAAATATTTGCGTGAAAAAGTGCGGGTCCGCGTTGATGCGCAGCATCTTGGCGCTGGTGGCGTCGATGATGGCGAGGCAGCGATCCCAGAAGGCCTCCTTGCCCGCCTCGACCAGGAAGGGCTTGAGCGGGTACGAGATCTCGTTGCCCATGTAGGAGTAGGACAGGTAGAGGCAGGTGAGCAGGATGGCCTGCAGCTCGTGCTCCGACGCCACCAGGTCGCCGTCCACGACATCGCGGCACAGCATGTAGACGAAGACCACGTTGGCCGGCGTGACGAAGGCCTGGTCCTGCCAGCCCTGCAGCAGCAGCGAGCGGTCCACGGCCCGCAGCCACAGCACCGGGTCGGCGGGGGACAGGTGCTTCAGGCGGTAGCAGCGGCAGCACAGGAACTCCCCCAGGCAGCGCAGGAGCTCGCTGGTGGAGGCCTGGACGATTACGCGCTTTGGGGACGACGAGGTCAATGTCCCCTGGGGGACCTTTTTCACAGAGGAGAGCTGTTGGGGCTTGCCGTAGCCGCATCCGTGGCCCTGGCCCATGCCCAGGCTGTAGCCCAGCCCCAGGCCCAGTCCCAGTCCCAGTCCCGCTGGGCCCTCGTAGCTGGACAGGTTGGCGCATGACAGCGACTTCTTCACATTCTCGTGGTTGAGGTGCAACAGGGGGTCCTTCTGGTAGATGTTGATGTTGTTGTTGTTGTTGAGAGGGTCCCCGAGGCCAACAGGACCGCCTTTCTTGGAGTTGCCCTTCTTCTTCGTGGAGGCCACCAGCCGCTTCCACGTGAGCCCCGGGAGGAAGATGGACTGGCCCCTCTTCAGCCCGCGGTCCTTCTGGCTGTTGAGGGAACGGCTGCTGATGCTCGGGTAGTGGCTGAGCGAGCCCGGCCGGTTGTCATAGTAGCCCGACTTCCGAGAGGTGGGGGACAGCGACAGTACAGTGCCCATGGTGAGACGGAGCTCCGCAGATTATGCTGCTTTACTGCTGCTGCGTGGGAGAAGGGATGCCGTTGAAGCAAAGCTCTGTTTTTATTTCTTAATATCCAGCAGATGTGAACTCTCGACGGGGAAACGGCACGAAGAAGAGATGAGTGCAGACATGTCAACGAGGCCTGCAACGTTAAAACACACAGGGGGAGATCATTTAAATGCACAGTGAAATAATAACATCTAATCTCACTTTAAATCCATATGGGCCACATATTAACCTCTTCACTGCTGCCCAAAGGACATTACAGGCTCATGCTGTGCAGCCAAACGTTATTAATAAACCACTTTTTACATTTTAAATTCTAGAGGAGATCCCAAAGTTTCCAAAAATACCAAACACATCAGAGTGAATATTTGGGCAAATGTGCATAAATACAATTGTATAAAAGCATTTCTACTTGAATTCAGTCTGGTGTTTGAGACAAAATACATGTGTGATACTGTCAGACAGTGTGGTGTAAGACAATTTAAGGGGAAATAAACAGGTAAAGCCGGGTTTTAAGAGGTTGATCAACAGTCCGATTTAATCTACGAGATCATATTCTCTGAAACCTGTAAAGTGTCCTGGATTTCAAACTATTAGGACTCTTATCTTTCGCCTAATGACTAAATGCAGAAGCCAAGCTGGTGAACAACACATTTTAGGCCATTTACGCACATTATTCCCTATTTAAAAAAAACAAAAAAAACCACTCAAACATTCATCTAATACTCAATCTCCATCACTGTCGTCCTCGGAGCTGCTCTGATTCTCACCTGTGCGTAAGAGATGTCCGGGTACGAGATGATTCTTGTTTTTCTTTTTGCCGCAGTCCACAGTGGTGCAAAGATATAAAGATATAAAGGAGCGCAAAAGAAACGCGCCACAGCCGATATACCCAGAGGTGGCTGCGAGCAGGATGGCGATCTGTTTTGCAGAATTAGAGGCAACAAAAAAAAAAAAGTCCCTCTTGCAGAAGATTTGGACTCTTCTTCAAAGAGACGTGGAAGTGCGGAACAACGCGTCGGTCCTCGCCAGGCGGGGTGCAGGTGTCATCCTCTGCTGCACCTCGAACCCTCAGGCGAGAATGATGGCGATTACTGTGATTAGTTGATCTTTCGTTTGTGTCTCCATGTCCGAGGTGCAAACTTTCACTGCGTCGGAGTTCTTTCAATGCATTCCATGGTCTCAGATTCGAGCGTTCAGCCTGCTCCTCCGACTTCTCTCCCGCTGCTGTTTCCAGGTCTAGGTTTTAGGTTCAGCTCTGTATCCGCACGCTGAGCTCTCCAGTCGCCCACTGACCGGTGATCGGTCCCGGCGGTCCGACCTCTGAACGGGCTCTCCTCACTGAGCTGAGCAGCCAGTGAGCGCACAGAGCGGCTCCTCACACACCGCCTCCCCGCGACACTGACTCCTCCTAACGGGGGCTCAGCTGCCTCCTGACACACACACACACACACACACACACACACACACACACACACACACACACACACACACACACACAGACATTTGAATACATTCAGTTCAGTTTATTAAATTTAATTAAATTAACTGAATACAATGTAACAAGTAGTTAATACAATACTAGTAATAATAGTAAGCAACGAAAATGCAATTCATAACTAATTATTGAATCAAAATCTATTTGTTAATAGATAAATAAAAATGAGATTAAATGAGATGTTGAGAAAAAACATCTCACAACTCACAAAGGTCATTTTCCAGCTCCTCCAGAGCTTTCGATCACATCACATCATCTTCATTGTCATTGATCTTATATTTTCATTTATTTCTCAGCACCTCAAGGACTCCAATGTGAGACGTCTTCTCACCTGACGATGAAGATATGATGCGATATGAGCAAAAATTCCAGCTGAACCTGAAAATAAGAGAAAACAAATAACATTTTTAAGAAATAGATAACAGTGGACGGGACCAGTAGCACACTGCTAACCGAATGGGTTATATAAAGCAGCGTTTGAGAAAGCACTTCCACTGTTGGGGCGAAAGGCTCTTAATCGACTCCAAAGAGGTACAGACTGTTTTTAAAAATGTCCCCGTTAACAGCATTTGTATCAAAGATATGAAGAAGAATTAACACCTGCCCCTTCCAGAGGTCTGCACACTCTCACTCTCTCAAATGCAGACATCACTCCTGCCCCCCCCCCCCCCCCCCCCCCCCCCCCCCCCACCCCACAACCAACCCCC